>NC_068450.1:52667659-52967659 GCF_023373465.1 Oncorhynchus keta
GCTGACAACACAACAGTAGTAGGCTTGATCACCGACAACGATGAGACAGCCTATAGGGAGGAGGTCAGAGACAACAAACTCTCCCTCAATGTAAGCAAGACAAAGGAGCTGACCGTGGATTTCAGGAAAAGGCGGGCCGAACAGGCCCCCATTAACATCGACGGGGCTGTAGTGGAGCGGGTCAAGAGTTTAAAGTTCCTTGGTGTCCACATCACCAACGAACTATAATAGTCCAAATGCACCATGACAGTTGTGAAGAGACTGAGGAGACTTGGTATGGGTACCCAGATCCTCAAAAAGTTATACAGCTGCACCAACAAGAGCATCCTGACCGGTTGCATCACTGCCTGGTAGGGTAACTGCTCGGCATCTGACTGTAAGGCTCTACAGAGGGTAGTGCGTACGGCCCAGTACATCACTGGGGCCAAGCTGACTGCTATCCAGTATCTATATACTAGGCAGTGTCAGAGGATAGCCCAAAAATTGTCAAAGACTCCAGTAAACCCAAGTTATAGACTGTTTACTCTGCTACCGCACAGCAAGCAGTACCGGAGCGCCACGTCTAGGACCAAAAGGCTCCTTAACAGCTTCTACCCCCAAGCCATAATACTGCTGAACAATTAATCAAATGGCCATCGGATTATTTACATTGACACCCGTCCCCCTCCTCCATTTTGTTTTGTACACTGCTGCTACTCTCTGTTCATCATCTATGCGTAGTCACTTCCCCCTACCTACATGTACAAATTACCTCAACTAACCTGTACCCCCGCACATTGACTCTGTACCGGTACCCCCTGTATATAGCCTCGTTATTGTTATTTTATTGTTACTTTTCATCATTTTTTACTTTAGTTTATTTGGTAAATATTTTCTTGAACTGCACTTTTTGTTAAGGGCTTGTAAAAGTAATCATTTCACGACAAGGTCTACACATGTTGTATTCGGCGCATGTGACAAAGTTTGATTTGATTTGTATATATACATCCGCACTGTGAAATTGTGAAAATGATGGTGCTTCTACACCTGCATTGCTTGCTGTTTGGGGTTTTAGGCTGGGTTTCTGTACAGCACTTTGAGATATCAGCTGATGTACGAAGGGCTATATAAATACATTTGATTTGATGATGTCCTTTTAGTGTAAGAGCTGTTTAAAAAGACTGCCAGACATTTCAGCCAGTTTTGGTGGGAGGAAGATTTGGCCTGCCCGGTGACTTCACCACGCAGTAAATTGGTTAATAGACCAATGAATATATTTCCTAAGGTTCTGGCAATAACAGCTCAGTTTTCCCCTCCACCACTTCGAACAGCTCCCAGACAGTCCTGGCAAAATTCTTGCTTGAGAAATCGCTCTTTGCTAAGTTTTCATTTTTGCCAAATTTAATTGAAAACAATCACAGTAGGGTACATAATTGTTACCCGGGAAATGATTTGACATTGAGATAAAAATGCCCCTACCTGTTTCCTCTCCTCTGACCCACAGGTCATACACAGGATGTCTGCCCCCAGTGCTCTAGCCGTGGACTGGATAGGAAAGAACCTATACTGGTGTGACATAGTGAAGAAGAGTCTGGAGGTGTCCAAGGCTAACGGCCTCTATCCTGTGGTATTGGTCAGCACTGGTCTGGACAACCCTACTGACCTGGCTTTGGATGCTGACACCGGGTATGTACAACACTCCATATTCTCTGTCTGTCTCTACATCATGCTAGACTCTATATCTGTCACAGTATAATCTGGAGAGGATTCATCCAGAACGGGATTTAGCTATGTAATAATAATAATATAATATATGCCATTTAGCAGACGCTTTTATCCAAAGCGACTTACAGTCATGTGTGCATACATTCTACGTATGGGTGGTCCCGGGAATCGAACCCACTACCCTGGCGTTACAAGCGCCATGACAGTACCACAGACTCTCAAAATAAATACCGGCTAATCAGTATGTTACTGTGTAAGTGTAACTATGCTATTTTGTTTCTGAGGCAGCCACCTTTCTGCTCAGGCTTTGAAGTCTAGTACTCATTTTGATGTTGAATTTGATATCTCACATAAGCTACTCCATAATGGAAAGTAAACACAGTTACATTTACATGATTTTTTGTCATTTAGGAGACACTCTTATCCAGAGCGACTTACAGTTAGTGCATTAACCTTAAGATAGCAAAGTGAGACAACCACAATTCACAGTTCACATAAGCCCATTTGACCAAGGGAGTGGAGAAGTGTAGCTTAAGGTATCTAGCTGAAAACTGTGTCATTCCTCTGTAGTTATGTGTTCTGGATCGACAGTGGAGAGTATCCCCATATTGGGAGGATAGGTTTGGACGGCAGCAGCCGGACGGTGATCAGCGATTCAGACATATTCAGCCCTGCAGCTCTCACCATCGACTACACAGCAAAAAGACTTTACTGGGCTGACTCACATCATATTCTCTTCTCAAACATGGACGGTTCAGAAAGACGCAAAGGTAAGTGACAGTGAATTGAGGATGGCCCTCTGTCTGTCTGTCTGTCTGTCTGTCTGTCTGTCTGTCTGTCTGTCTGTCTGTCTGTCTGTCTGTCTGTCTGTCTGTCTGTCTGTCTGTCTGTCTGTCTGTCTGTCTGTCTGTCTGTCTGTCTGTCTGTCTGTCTGTCTGTCTGTCTGTCTGTCTGTCTGTCTGTCTGTCTGTCTGTCTGTCTGTCTGTCTGTCTGTCTGTCTGTCTGTCTGTCTGTCTGTCTGATTTTATTTATTTAACCTTAATTTAACTAGACAAGTCAGTTAAGAACAAATTCTTATTTACAATGACGGCCTACCAAAATGCAAAAGGCCTCCTGCGGGGACGGGTGCTGGGATTAAAAATAAAAAAACAAAATATAAATATAGGACAAACACACATCATGACAAGAGAGACAACACAACACTACATAAAGAGAGACCTAAGACAACAACATAGCAATGCAGCAACACATGACAACACATAATGGTACCAACAAAACATGACAACAAATGGTAGCAACACAACATGGTAGCAGCACAAAACATGGTACAAGCATTATTGGGCACAGACAGCACAAAGGGCAAGAAGGTAGAGACAACAATACATCACACAAAGCAGCCACAACTGTCAGTAAGAGTGTTGATTGAGTCTTTAAATTAAGAGATTGAGATAAAACTGTCCAGTTTGAGTGTTTGTTGCAGCTCGTTCCAGTCGCTAGGTGCGGTAAACTGAAAAGACGAGCGACCCTGGGATGTGTGTGCTTTTAGGGCCTTTAACAGAATGTGACTGGCAGAACAGGTGTTGAATGTGGAGGATGAGGGCTGCAGTAGATATCTCATATAGGGGGGGGAGTGAGGCCTAAGAGGGTTTTACAAATTAGCATCAACCAGTGGGTCTTGCGACAGGTATACAGAGATGACCAGTTTACAGAGGAGCATAGAGTGCAGTGATGTGTCCTATAAGGAGCATTGGTGGCAAATCTGATGGCCGAATGGTAAAGAACATCTAGCCACCTGAGAGCACCCTTACCTGCCGATCTATAAACGATGTCTCCGTAATCTAGCATGGGAAGGATCATCTGAATCGGGTTAGTTTGGCAGCTGGGGTGGAAGAGGAGCGATTACGATAGAGGAAACCAAGAATAGATTTAACTTTAGCCTGCAGCTTTGATATGTGCTGAGAGAAGGACAGTGTACCATCTAGACATACTCCCAAGTACATGTATGAAGTGACTACATCAAGCTCTAAATCCTCAGAGGTAGTAATCACACCTGTGGGGAGAGGCCTTTGTTTTGGAGGTGTTCAGAACAGGGTTAAGCGTAGAGAAAGCTTGTTGGGCACTAAGAAAGCTTTGTTGTCGAGCATTTAAAACAGAATCTGGGGATGGGCTATAAGACTGTATCATCTGCGTATAAATGGATGAGAGAGCTTCCTACTGCCTGAGCTATGTTGTTGACGCAAATTGAGAAGAGCGTGGGGCTTAGGATTGAGCCTTGGTGACAGGCAGTGGCTGAGACAATATATTTTCTGACTTTATAAACTGCACTCTTTGAGAGAGGTAGTTAGCAAACCAGGCCAAAGACCCCTCAGAGACACCAATACTCCATAGCCAGCCCACAAGAATGGAATGGTCTACCGTATCTGCTCGGCTACGCATGCCTCTCCCTAATGTCAATATGTCTTGTCCATTGCTGTTTTGGTTAGTGATTATTGTCTTATTTCATTGTATAGCCTCCAGCCATGCTCAATATGCCTCAGCTAACCCTCTTGTCCCACCTCCCACACATGCGGTGACCTCACCTGGTTTAATTGATGTCTCTAGAGACAATACCTGTCTCATCGTCACTCGATGCCTAGGTTTACCTCTACTGTAACTGTACTCACATCCTACCATACCTTTGTCTGTACATTATGCATTGAATCTATTCTACAGAGCCCAGAAACCTGCTCCTTTTAGTCTTGTTCCAAACGCACTAGACGACCAGTCTTTATTGCCTTTAGCCGTACCCTTATCCTATTCCTCCTCTGCTCCTCTGGTGATGTAGAGGTGAATCCAGGCCCTGCAGTGCCTAGCTCTACCTCCATTCCCAAGGCGCTCTCATTTGTTGACTTCTGTAACCGTAAAAGCCTTGGTTTCATGCATGTTAACATTAGAAGCCTCCTCCCTAAGTTTGTTTTATTCACTGCTTTAGCACACTCTGCCAACCCGGATGTCCTAGTCGTGTCTGAATCCTGGATTAGGAAGGCCACCAAAAACCCTTAAACTTACATCCCTAACCATAACATTTTCCGACAAGATAGAACTGCCAAAAAGGGGCGTAGTTGCAATCTACTGCAGAGTTCTGTCTTACAGTTTTTCTCAGTCACTTTGGTGCATTTTTCACATCATCCCTAACATGTGCAAAATAATAAGTGCATTTCTCAGAGCAATTTTTACAAACTGCAATATACAATAGATATGTTTCTAAAGCTAGTCAGTCACTAAAAATCCTTAGTACAGCTCTCAAAAGTAAATATTCATGCCAATGATCATGTCAGTGTCATCAGAATGATAAGTCACTGAGTCATTGTTCACGAACAAGGTTGTCAAAATGTTTAGTCATGTTGTCAATGTAACTGTGTACTTTGACAGTATTACCTGATGTAAACTTAGGCTACAGTTTGGATGAGAGTTACTGTATTGAAAATGCACAAGGCTGCACTTCTATGGCATATATCAATTTCAACAGTGCTATTTACATATTACTGTATGTGGGTTATTGATTGAAAGAGACTGGACAACCCAAGGGGCATAAAGGGAAAAAAAACTAAATTAGAAAGAAACACAGGAAACCACCCCTAAGGCACAACTTTGCCCGCAGCACTGTTGTGCTGTCTCTACACATCCAGACGTTCCTGTCTGTCGGCCCACATATTCTCATCCACATCACACCGGATATTTTCCCTTCCAATGCAACGTGGAAAGAATCTTTTGGAATGCCTTATCCATCCTCTGCAGACATCTACTGTGATGTCCTCACATGATGCATCCATTGCAGCCAGCAGGGTCATCTGTGTGTGTGGCTGACGATCGTACACCTTCCACGTCCATGCTGAAAATAACTCCTCAATTGGGTTAAGGAATGGTGAATAAGGTGGGAGGAATTCTATGAGCATCCTCGGGTGGGTCACAAACCATTGCCTTATGATGTTTGATCGATGGAAACTCACATTATCACAAATGACCACATAATTTGGCAAATCCTCTCTAAACAGACCCCTTTCATCAGGGATGAGAGCCCTGTACAGAGTCTCTAAAAAGTTGAGTAGATGCTGGGTGTTGTATGGCCCTATAAGGGGGATATGGGTTAGGACACCATGCACCCAAATAGCAGCACACATGGTGATATTTCCTCCCCGTTGGCCTGGCAAATACACAGTAGCTTTGTGACCGATGATATTCCGATCCCCCTCTGCATTTGGTCAGGTTGAAGCCAGCCTCATCCACGTATACAAAGTTGTGAGAGGGTTCACTTGATTCCAACTCCATTATACACTATATCCCAGAACACACAGTTGAATTTGTTTTGGAAAGGAAGAGCGACATAAAATATACATATATTGCATGGTCCTTCCACAGCAATGGAAATGTGTGCATTTTATGCTTACTGTACTATGTATCACTATAAAATGTTGCTCTAAGGTAGTTACATAGATATATGTTTTACCTGTACATTCTGGTACCGTAGCTCCTTAACTCTGTCCTCATTCCTTTGGAATGGTACATGGTACAGCTGTTTCATACTCATCTGGTTTCTAAGCATCTCAACCATCAACAGGATGCTGCAAACTGTATGGATGTTTTCAAAGACATCGTTGTCTTCTATAATGGTCCTTTGTATTTCCCTTATTCTCATGGCATTGTTTGCTAGGACCATGGTGCAAATAGCCTCCTCCTGTTGAGGTGTGAAAAGGCGTCCTCTGCCACCGGTTTGAGGTAATCTTGCAGTCCTATTTGGGGGAAAATGCAGTGATGCATCGCACACTTTCACAGACAAAAACTATGCGAACACACATTTTACTGTGAAACATACAGGTGGGTGCATGTAAGGTGCAGTATGTATCTGTATAGAGTATATTTCTGTATGCTGTGAAATACAAGTGGACTACTGTAATATGAAGCATTGTAGGAAGTATACAGTATACTGCTTATATACAGTAACAGTGCACTGTACATTGGTGGACATACCTGTTCTCTCTTCGAAACGTTTGAACTACTGAGGACACGGTTGATCTCCCAATATTCGACTGCACCCTTCGACCCGCCTCAGCCATTGTAAGGCCATGATTGACAACATGGTCTACAATAGTGGCCCTTATGTCATCAGATATGCGCCTATGTCCCCGTCAACCTCTTTCTGTGTTTTGCCTTCCACGCATCCTTGCGCCTCTTCTTCCTCCTCTTGGCTGTTGACCCTGTTCATTTCCTGGTCCAGCCATTTTTGGAAAATTGCAATTCTGTGTTGTGGTCTGTCTATATATGCTTGCCAATTGATTATTCGTGAGATGCACCTTTGAGCAATTTAGACAACTGGTTGATTGTTGGTTGAACTAATACTTTACATTCCTTCATGAGTGAGGGTCAATTTCACCTGCACGATTCATCAATTCATGTTTTTGTACAAAAGGTCTAATAGAAATGTGTCAAACTATGTTTGACAGTTTATGACAAATAGTTCAACAATTTTGCATGTAATGGCTTATGCAAGGAACTAATGCCTAGATGTTTTGAGGGGTAAGACTATTCAACAGAGAACCATCTACTATATTTTGATCAACATGACATGAACAATTGATAATGTAGAAAAAAGCTGACACTTGTACATTATCAATTGCAATTTGTTCAAAGGAATAAGAAATTGCTTTAATGATGTGCACAAGTGACTAGATGATTTGGAATTTGTACAAGTAGTATCAAGAATTGCACTTTTGATCTAAGAAATGCACCAAAGCGACTGAGAAAAACTGTAATATCCAGGTCTGTTCCCAAACAATTTGAGCTTCCACTTTTAAAATCCACCTTTCCAGAACCAAGTCTCTCACCATTGCAGCTTGATATAGACCACCTTCTGCCCCCAGCTGTGCTCTGGACACCATATGTGAATTGATTGCCTCCCATCTATCTTCAGAGCTCGTGCTGTTAGGTGACCTAAACTGGGACATGTTTAACACCCAGGCCATCCTACAATCTAAGCTTGATGCCCTCAATCTTACACAAATGATCAATGAACATACCAGGTACAACCCCAAATCCGTAAACACAGGCACTCTCATGGATAGCATCCTAACCAACCTGCCCTCCAAAAATACACCTCTGCTGTCTTCAACCAGGATCTCAGCAATCACTGCCTTATTACTTGCATCCGTAATGGGTCTGCGGTCAAACGTCCACCCCTCATCACTGTCAAACGCTCCCTAAAACACTTCTGCGAGCAGGCCTTTCTAATCGACTTGGCCCGGGTATCCTGGAAGAATATTGACCTCATTCCGTCAGAAAAGGGGGGCCTGGTTATTCTTTAAAAGTGCTTTCCTCACAATCTTAAATAAGCATGCCCCGTTTAAAAAATGTAGAACCAGGAACAGATATAGCCCATGGTTCACTCCAGACCTGACTGCCCTTGACCAGCACAAAAACATCCTATGGCGTACTGCATTAGAATCGAATATACCCCGCGATATGCAACTTTTCAGGGAAGTTAGGAACCAATAAAGACAGGCAGTTAGGAAAGCAAAGGCTAGCTTTTTCAAACAGACATTTGCATCCGGCAGCACAAACTCCAAAAGGTTCAGGACATTGTAAAGTCCATGGAGAATAAGAGCACCTCCTCCCAGCTGCCCACTGCACTGAGGCTAGGAAACACTATCACCACAGATAAATCCACGATAATTGAGAATTTCAATAAGCATTTTTCCATTTCTGGTCATGCTTCCACCTGGCCACCCCTACACTGGTCAACAGCCCTGCACCCCCCATAGCAACTTGCCCAAGCCTCCCCATTTCTCCTTCACCCAAATCCAGATAGCTGATGTTCTGAAAGACCTGCAAAATCTGGACCCCTACAAATCAGCAGGACTAGACAATCTGGACCCTCTCTTTCTAAATGTATCAGCCGACATTGTTGCAACCTCTATTACTAGCCTGTTCAAACTCTCTTTCGTATCATCTGAGATCCCCAAAGATTGGAAAGCTGCCACGGTCATCCCCCTCTTTGAAGGGGGAGACACTCTAGACCCAAGCTGCTACAGACCTATATCTATCCTACACTGTCTTTCTAAAGTCTTCGAAGGCCAAGTTAACCTCTCTAGGGTATGTGGGACGCTAGCGTCCCACCTAGCCAACATCCAGTGAGATTGCAGAGCGCCAAATTAAAATACAGAAATACTCATTTAAAAAATTCTGAAAAGATATAACTATTTCACATAGGTTTAAAGATTAACTTCTTGTGAATCCAACCATGGTGTCAGATTTAAAAAATGCTTTACATTGAAAGCATACCTTACAATTATTTGAGAACATAGCCCAGCAGACAAATCATTACAAACAGTAACCAACCAAGTAGAAGAGTTACACAAGTCAGAAATAGAGATAAAATGAATCACTTACCTTTGATGATCTTCATATGGTTGCACTCAGAAGACATTAATTTATTCAATACATTTTCCTTTTGTTCAATAAAGTCTCTCTTTATATCCGAAAACCTCCGTTGTGTTCGCGTTTTCTTGAGTAATCCACAGGCTCAAACGTAGTCACAACAGGCAGACAAACAAATTCTAATTGTATCCGTAAAGTTCATAGAAACATGTCAAACAATGTTTATATTCAATCCTCAGGTTGTTTTTAGCCTAAATAATTGATCATATTTCAACCTGACAATAACGTCGTCAATATAAAAGGTAACCAAGAAAGACACTCTCTCGGTCGTACGCATGAAAAAGCTCTGTGACACAGGGTCCACTCATTCAGACTGCTCTTACTCCCTCATTTTTCAGTATACAAGCCTGAAACAATTTCTCAAGACCGTTGACATCTAGTAGAAGGCATAGGAACTGCAATTTGAGTCCTAAGTCAATGGATACGGTAATGGCATTGAATAGAAAACTACAACAACAACAAAAAATCCTACTTCCTGAATGGATTTCTTCTCAGGTTTTCACCTGCCAAATCAGTTCTGTTATTCTCACAGACACTATGTTAACAGTTTTGGAAACTTTAGATTGTTTTCTATCCAAATATACCAATATATGCATATCATATCTTCTAGGACTGAGTTGAAGGCAGTTTAATTTGGGCACACTTTTCATCCAAAATTCCAAATGCTGCCCCCTACCCTAGAGAAGTTAACAAACAGATCACCGACCAGTTCGAATCCCACCGTACCTTCTCCGCTATGCAGTCTGGTTTCAGAGATGGTCATGGGTGCACCTCAGCCATGCTCAAGGTCCTAAACAATACCTGTCTCACCACATTCTTATCAGTAAAAATTACTGACTATTCCTGATAGAGTTCAGTGTGTCAAATCAGATCCTAACCTGACTTTGGCTCTTTTTCTGATGTAATTTACAAAAGAGCCCCTTCTTTGGACAACACTCTACTCAGCAAATTGATGCAGTCTAAATCACAGTGCCATCCATTTTGTCACCAAAATACCTAGCCCCATTAAGCATCTCCAATCTAAATCCCACCACAAAGCATGCAACCTGTATGCTTTGGCGATGTAATTTACAAAAGAGCCTCCAACACTCTACTCAGCAAATTGATGCAGTCGGCCATCCATTTTGTCACCAAAGCCCCATATCATTTTGCGTTGGCCGCCAAACCCACTGGCACCAGGTCATCTACAAGTCTTTGCAAGGTAAAACCCCACCTTATCTCAGCTCACAGTTCACCATAGCAGCACCCACCCGTAGCACGCGCTCCAGCAGGTATATTTCACTGGTCACCCCCAAAGCCAATTCCTCCTCTGGCCGCCTTCCAGTTCTCTGCTGCCAATGACTAGAATGGATTGCAAAAATCACTGAAGCTGGAGACTCATATCTCCCTCACTAACTTTAAGCACCATATGTCAGAGCAGCTCACAGATCACTGCACCTGTACATAGCCCATCTGTACAATAGCCCATCCAACTACCTCATCCCCATACTGTTATTTATTTTATTTTTGCTCCTTTACACCCCAGTATCTCTACTTGCACATTCATCTTCTGCACATCTATCACACCAGTGTTTAATTGCTAAATTGTAATTATTTCACCACTATGGCCTATTTATTGCCTTACCTCCCTTATCTTACCTCATTTGCACACACTTTATATCAACTTTTTTCTATTGTGTTATTGACTGTATGGTTTGTTTATTCCATGTCTGTGTTGTTTGTGTCGCACTGCTTTGCTTAATCTTGGCCAGGTCGCAGTTGTAAATGAGAACTTGTTCTCAACCAGCCTACCTGGTTAAATAAAAAATGGGAAAATTAAATTAATAGCAGCACAACATTGCTTAGAATCAAGGGCAATGGTGACTTCATTGAGGACCTTTAAGGTTGCAGTGACACATCCATAACCTGAGCGGAAAACCAGATTGCACACCAGAGAGAACACTATAGGCATCAAGAAAGCCAGTGAGTTGATTATTGACAAGTTTTTCCAACACTTTTGATAAACAGGGCAAAATAGAAATAGGCCTGTAACAGTTAGGATCAGCTTGATCTCCCCATTTAAATAAAGGATGAACCGTGGCTGCCTTCTAAGCAATGGGAACCTCCCCAGAAAGGATGAAATGGGCAGCAATCTTAAAGAAGATTTGTTGCGGGGCAGGGGAAAAAGAGGGAGAAGCATTGTTTAGTCGCATTAGAAGGGGTGGGAGATGAGGAAATGTTGGACGAGCAAGGAAGCATGGCTGAGTCAAATAAGAATCCTGACTTAATGAAAGTGGTGAGTAAAGAGCTCAGTCATGTGCGTCTTGTCAGTAACAACCACATCATCAACTTTAAGGGACATTTTCCAGAATTTCTTGGGGTTAGACCCACAGAGAGAGAACTGCTCCTTAAAGTAACTAACTTTGGCCTTCCGGATAGTCTGAGTGCACTTATTTCTCATTTGCCCAAACGAGAGCCAGTCAGCCTGAGTATGCGTGTGCCGAGCCAAATGCAGTTCTTGAGGTGAGACCACAGTCGAACCAGGGGCTGAACTTGATTGTAATTCTAATTGTATTTATGGGGGTGTGTTTGTTAATAATACCACTGAAAATATAAAAAAAAGAAGATCCAAGCTGATTCTATACCATTTTACATTGTATCTATCTCTCTCTGTCAACTCTCAAAATGTGATGGCTCAATTGGCTTTGTAAATAATGTTTTGTGCAGATTTAAGGTCCGTTTGTCATTGATTGTACTTTTTCAGACTTTAGATAAAAGCCGTGACTTTACTGTGAAAAGGTTTGTTCGTGATTGATTCAACTCCATAGAAGCTGAGTGTGAGCCAAGTCATTATTATGCCTGTTCCATACACTTCAAAACAAGGAGTTAATTGAAATGCGTCTCTGTCCATCTCTGGCATTCAACCTGTGAGACATGAGAGAAATGTTTTTCTCACTTTTTTTATTCACTTGGTCTAACGCAATTTCCCCCCCAAGTACTATTTGATTCACAGACAAAACATTATGTTATTAAACGAGGCTTGAAGTGAAGTCATGACATTCTCAACCTATTTTTATTGTTAATTTAATTTCAGTTTTTCATCTTCAACAGCCAGTTTGTGATTAGCTGTAACACTTATTATAGTATACTCCTTTCTCTACTAAGCCATGCTGGCAGACAGACAGTCCATTTAGTCACGTCTTTACTCCCATTTACCTGCAATAAAACACCCCAGAGCCTGGCAGCTTGTCACAGCAATTACTCAGGGCGAGCTGTGTGTGCGCCTGAATGTGTGTGTGCGTTCACGCGTGCATGTGTGTGAGATCTGGCTGTGTTCCAGACTCTGATTAATCAGTGTGTATTCCATTCCAGTGCCTAGTCAAGACATCCGGGAGGTGACAGGGCTGACTCTGTTTGAGGATGTCATCTATTGGACGGATGAGAAGTCCAAGTCACTGAACCGGGCCCACAAGACCTCCGGGGCTCAGGGAACAGAGCTGCTCAGATACTGGAGAGCCATCCACAACATCAAGGTGTACCACCCTCTCCGCCAGCCCGACGGTAATCATCTGTGTGTGAGTGTGTGAGTGTGTGAGTGTGTGAGTGTGTGTGGTTTCTTTTTAATTGTAATGAGGAAATGTGCCCTCAGACTAATGATGCTGACAGCAGAGTGGAGGGGAAAGGGCTCTAGCTGTGGATGTTGGTTTTAGCCTCCCTCTCTTCGCCGCAGTGCCCAAACACCAGTGTCAGGTGACCAACGGAGGCTGCAGCCACCTGTGTCTGCTCTCCCCCGGGGGAAGTTACAGGTGTGCCTGCCCCACCCACTTCTACCTGGCTGCAGACAACAAGACCTGCCTGTCCAACTGCACAGCCAGCCAGGTCAGTGGCACTTTTCTCCTACTGCTTACAAAAATATTTGACATAGTCATTTAGCAGACGCTGTTATCCAGAGTGACTTACAGTTAGTGAATTAATCTTAAGGTAGCTAGGTGGGACAACTACATTTCACATTCATAGTAAGTAAATGTTTCCTTAGTAATAATTGGAGGAGTGCTTAGTGCTTATATTTGACCTGAAACACACTTGCTTATCCCAACTCCCCCTGAGACACCCATAGGGAGTGGGGTCACCATTATCCACCACCCCTGGATCAATTGGGTTAAGGGCACAGCGATTGTTCACCTTGTTGGGGGAAGATGGGCAGGGACCAGCAGGGGCTCTGACATTAGTATGTGTAGTTTCAAGTAAAGTACTTTAGTTTTCCCACAATCTTCCTGAATGATGATGGTGATGATGATGATGACAATGATGACGATGATGAAGATGATGGTGATGATATCTGAAGCTTTCTGCTGTTGTTGTGTCCTATAGTTCCGCTGTGGGACAGATGAGTGCATTCCCTTCTGGTGGAGGTGTGACACGGTGGATGACTGTGGGGACGGGTCGGACGAGCCTCCAGACTGCCGTGAGTCACCATCAACACACACACACATACACTTGACAAGGTCCCATTAGGGCTTGTACATTTTCTGTACACACCAATTCACAATTACTCAATCAATTCACAGCCCCCTGGTGGAGCAGGACACTAACTGCACAGTACAGTACTGAAAATGTTACAACGATTCTTTATCCATAAAAGGAAGTGGGTAGAGAACAAACCCCTTTTCACATGATTTAAGATAGAATTCAAATATTATTTTGAAATGATCAGTAAATGTAAAAACAAAAAAACAAATTGAAAATTCATCTTGATATGTAATTATGTACTCTTGTTTGTGTATTTCTGTCTTTTTATTATTTGTTGTGTTCATAATAAAAATTAAAAATAAATTGGAAAAAAATGATTAAAAAATATATATATTTAAAAATTAAGAAAATGTTACAACCCTTTTTCCTGGTCTTGTTTACTAGCTGTGTGTGTGTGTGTGTGTGTGTGTGTGTGTGTGTGTGTGTCTGTTCTTTCCTTACAGCTGAGTTTAAATGCCAGCCAGGGAGGTTCCAGTGTGGGACTGGTCTCTGTGCTCTGCCTCCGTTTATCTGTGATGGGGAGAACGACTGTGGAGACAATTCTGATGAAGCCAACTGTGGTGAGGACCTTTTATCATATTATACACATTTCTTCACATGTCTGGTCGTTATTGTAAAAGACAATGCATACTCATTACTTACCTGGTTAAATAAAGGAAATAAATGACACTCTCCATCCTATTCTGAATCCACCCCAAACGTTTCCCACAACTAACAAATACTACATTGTAGACTACCTTGGCTAAGGCTAACACCTTTGTTCATACTATCTACAGAATCCTACATCTGTCTATCTGGACAGTTCAAATGCAGGAAGCGACAGAAGTGCATCCCACTGAACCTGCGCTGTAACGGTCAGGACGACTGTGGAGACGGCGAGGACGAGACGGACTGCCGTAAGAATCAAATGATCCGTAGATGGATCTCTATAGATACGGTCTTAAAGAACAGGCTGACTACATGATGAAAGTTTGCCGGCTCTGTACGTTTTATCGGGAGATTTCAATTTCACTTGGCCATGAAAAATGAGGCCGCGCAAGACATAGATAATGAAGTATTGAAAAGGCTTTTGTTGTTAGCCCTCTGGTCATTTCTTTAGCGGGAGAGACAACCCTTTTGGTGAATGACAAAAGACAAGAAAGGAACAGTAGAGAGAAACTCAGACCCTGAACGGGCAGAATCTGTGACTTCCCCTCTGATTTTTAAGTCTCGGTCAATGATTCACCCTGTTAACAATTATCTTTGGATTACAAAAAGCCCCCAGACTTCTATGTTCATACTGCCATACCTGGTTAATTCTGCTCAAAGACACAAGGAAGGTCCATTATTAATAAAAGCCACATGTCCTTGTTATAACACGAAAAGGATGCGCATTTCTTTTCAGTTGACCTAGTTTGACTTCGCTGTGGAGTTTGATTGGAGTTTCATCCCATGCTTGTTATCCCTCCAGCTTGACATTTTCAAGTTCCGAACTTCTGGATGCTTCTTTCGCTTGTCTGAAATGTACAGTACCAGGTAAAGGTTGAGACAACTCCTCGTGTGTGAGAGAGACAGAAAGAAGGGTCTTAATAAGTACCTGGAATCACACCTGTCTGGTTGTCATCACGAATCAAAGTGACAGCTCTAAGATACACTGGAGCAAGGTCTCAAGACACACACACACCATCCATGAACACCTTATTAGATCCCAGTGATGGGCTAACGACTCATCTCACAGCTCCAGTCCCTAGAAGCAGTCTAATCTCCCTCCCTGCACCCCCTGAGCCCCTGTCTCTGGCTCACATCCAGCCCTAGCCGGGCTCAGTGGTTGAGCTGTGTTGCCCTGAGGCCACTGGGAACAGAGTGGGAACAGAGAGGAAGACACTGGTAATTGCACCAGCAGGGGGTTGAGCCAGGCTGGAGGGAGAGAGGGAGGGAGGTATAGGGAGGCTGGAGGAATGTACAGCACCAGGTAAAGTGTGTCTCTGTAGGCTCTGTTTGAACAAACCTAGCACAAGTGTAAATCTAAGCGCTGGCGGTAGAGCTGTAGGTTGGGGGGTGTGTCAGAAATATTTGTTGCTATTTTCACAACCAGATTTATGGGCGCAGTTGCTGGCGGTAGCGCGGAAGGGCTGGGTTTTGATTAATAAACAGGTTGACGGTGTATCGAGCTTTGACCTCTCACTGGCCAATCAGAACATGCTCCATGGCTAAATATGTGGTTGCTTCAAGTTGTCAAGAGCTTGGGATTATAAAGTTCTATCTGCAAAAATAGGATTCTGCAATGATTGGCATTAGAATTCCGAACCCGGCGTAAGTTCTTAAGGACACACCTCAAATATTTCCACCCCTCCCACCTCAGCGCAAACCAGCTGACATTAGACAGGTAAACGGACAAACCTGGCGTCAGGGCAGGAAAATGCCAGTGCGCCAGTTTTTACATGACGAATGTGCTTTTGACACTTGCGCCTCCTTACCGCCAACCGAAAATAGAGCACCGTGTGTGTTTGCGTGCGTGCGTGTGAGCGGCAGGGAGACAGAGAGAGGGTATTCCAGGAGCTGAGTCTCACCCAGGGTGCAGATTAGGGCAGACAGAAGGTTGGTTTAGCCTGCGTCTGAGGGGGATGCCTTTCTGAGACAGAGGGAGGTTTAACCAGGGCTAATCATGCTGGGAGGGCTGAGGGTTTAGAGATGCAGCTGGAGCTCTAACCACCTCCATCCCCCTCCTGCTGGGAAAGAGGAAGCTGTGCTCTGGGTGTCAAGGCACTGTGGCATAAGGAGGGGTGCAGAGGAAAAATTAATTTGACTTTCTCTATTGCTGCACGCCCTAGGTGTTGTATGCCACATATAAAACTATTTGTATGGATTTGATGTACCTACAATACATGTGTATTGCTATTGTTTTTATTGTCTTTATCATCTTGGTACCTTCAGTTGCCGACAAGTTTTGCAATTTTAGAACTGTCCGTTATTGTAACGCTCGTGATGGCGTCTCTTCTCACCTTTGTCCGCCCTGTTTATCTCCTGTGCCATCGGTCTCCACCCCCAGCTGAGAGCACCTGTTCTGCCAGCCAGTTCCAATGTAAGACCTCCCTGCACTGTATCTCGGCCCTGTGGGTGTGTGACGAGGACCCGGACTGTGCCGATGGATCGGACGAGGCCGACTGCGGTGAGTTCTACTGTTCTATGCTATTGTACCTTCAGAAAGTATGCACACACCTCTTGCCCCCCCACCCACATTTTTTTTTATGTTTACAAATTATTATTTTTTAAATGAAGAGCTTGAGTCATTATGTATTTAACCTCTTTGTCATGGCAAACCTAAAATAAGTTCAGGAGTAAAGATTTGCTTAACATGTCACAAATTGCATGGACTCACTCTTTGTGCAGTAATAGTGTTTAACGTGACTTTTGAATAACTACCTCATCTCTGCACCCCACACATACAATCATCTGTAACGTTCCTCAGTGAATTTGAAAGACAGATTCAACCACAAAGACCAGGGAGGTTTTCCAATAGCTCACAAAGAAGGGCAACTATGGGCAAAATAAATAAAACAAGCGGTCCATTGAATATAGTTATTAATTACACTTTGGATGTATCAATACAACCAGTCACTACATAGATATAGGCGTCCTTCCAATCTCAGTTGCCGGAAAGGAATGAAGACGCTCAGGGCTGTTACCGTTAGGCCAATGGTGGCTTTAAAACAGTTACAGAATTGAATGGCTGTGATAGGAGAAAACTGAGGCTGGATTAACAGCATTAATCTAAATGACGAAGTGACAAGACGGAAAATATTCCAAAACATTCATCCTTTTTTGCAATAAGGCAGTTAAGTTAATACTGCATAAAATGTGGCCAATAAATGTACTTCATGTGCTGAATAAAAAGCGTTATGTTTTGGGCAAATCCAACACAACACATCACTGAGTACCACTCTTTATATATTCAATCATGGTGGTGACTGCATCATGTTATGGGTATGCTCATCTGCAAGGATTATGGAGTTTTTTTAGGATAAAAAGAAACAGAATTGAGCTAAGCACAGGCAAAATCCTTGAGGAAAAGCTGGTTCACTCTGCTTTAAACCAGACACTGGGAGAATTCACCTTTCACCAAATTCACATTTCAGCAGGACAATAACCTAAAACACAAGGCCAGATATACACTGGAGTTGCTTACCAAGACAACGTTGAATGTTCCTGAGTTACAGTTTTGACTTAAAATGGTATTAAAAAGTATGGCAACACATGAGAAAATGGCAATTTGACAGAGCTTGAAGATTTTTAAAAATAATAATGCGCAGATATTGTACAATCCCATGTGTGCAAAGCTCTTAGAGACTTACCCAGAAAGACTCACAGCTGTAATCGCTGCCAATGGTGATTCTAACAAAACGTAATACAACAAAATGTGGAATAAGTCAAGGGGTGAATACTTTCTGAAGGCAATGTATGTTATATTATATTATATTCTAGTCTACAGTCTACAGGTTCCAAAAGGGTTCTTCGGTTGTCCCCATAAGAGAACCCTTTTGGGCTCAAGGTAGAACCCGGTTGGGTTCCATGTAGAATCCCCAAAAGGGTTCTACCTAGAACCAAAGGGGTTTCTTCAAAGGGTTCTCCTATGGGGACAGCCGAAGAACCCTTTTAGGTTCTAGATAGCAACTTTTTTAGTCTAGTCTTTTGTAGTCTAGTCTATTGTAGCAGTTTTTAATCACAATGGAATTGCCTACTCTAAGGGGACATCTGTAGCTCGACTTTGTGTTTCATTGTACTACATGCAAGCTTTGGCAGGTAAACGCAAATGTGTAGACTTAAACTGAATGTGATAGATAACGTTATGCAGACATCAACTGACATTTTTTACTGGTGACCACCTCATTAATGCTGACTGGTCTTTGATATGCTCATAAAGCACTTGTTAATATGGCCAGCTCCAGAGATTAGCTGGAGGAGGTTAAGTCCTTTCACTGGCTCTTCCTCTCATCAAATGGACTGCTCGGGCTTGACCTTGGCATTTCCACTGCTGCCTGTGCATTTAATGGTGACATTTCGGGAGATCGAGGGGATGACAGTAAGTTCTCTCCGTGATTTGAGTCGTTCTCTCTGGTTTTCAGTCAGTGCTCAATTTAAAAAAAAAAAACATTTTCTCTATGGGTCATATTTAAAAGGTTTCTTCTCTTACCGATGATATCCCGACAGATATTAAGCATGAGAGGAGACGTACACACTTACAGAACATATTGTATACACACACTGGCTTTAATTCACGAGAGGCTACAACTTTAGTGTTCTGGAATTCCCAGCATCGTATTTTTCTTTCTTAATTCTAGAATGTGATATAAATCTTTCAGGCATGGGAAGGAATGGATTTAGTATTCAACCGCCGCAGTGTGCTCAGGTCAAGTTTGAATTCTGTTAATGTCATACTAAGTTTGTTAATTAGCTCTCAGACATGGTACTGTGTGATTGTCAATTAATAATGCATGATGCATTTATCTTTTCTCCCCATTGTTCGATTTTAAAAGTCTGACAGGGAGATGAGAGGATATCACTTTGCTGATTCTACAGTGTTGGGACACCATGTAAAGACGGATTACTAGGTTGTTATTTTAGACAGGAAACAGGAAAGTTACTGTTCTTCCAGTCCTTCTTGTTGACAGTAGCAGGCGTTTTATATGCAGTATGTAATGTCTCACTCTTTATCGGCCATCGCCTCGTCTTCCTTAGAGGAAACTCAAGGGACCGACGATCACCGTCACACACACCTGGCAATATGCAAAAACGTCAACATGGATCCCGTGTCGGAACACTTTGGTTGTTTTACGCCTTCATGGACTGTCTTGTTGTTTCTGTGCCTAGATGAGAAGACATGCGGTCCTCATGAGTTCCGTTGCCAGAACAACAACTGTGTCCCGGAACACTGGAGGTGTGACGGACAGAGTGACTGTGGCGACAACACAGATGAACAGAACTGCAGTAAGTCCCTCCCTCGTCTCCGGTCTGTTGTTCACGCTGGAAGGAATGACCTTGGAATGAACTTTTGCTCACTCCCTGACACTATAACTAGAGCCTTGTGTTTTGCGCAATCATGTGACGTAGCAAAATGCTATCTTGTATCTGAAGCCTTCTCCAGAAATGACAATTGCGCCAGAATTGAAGGCGATTGTCTTGAGTATGATGCTGGATCATCTGACACACAAAAAAGAAAAGAGGAACGTTCAATGAAAACGCTTTAAGGGTTCAAATCCAGGTCAGGTTACATGACTGCGCAGAATACAGCCACCTAATATGACCACCAACAAATACTTCTGCTTGGTATGATGAGGAATGTCCTGGGGAAACATGCCTCACTGTCATGCGCCTAAAATCACTGTCATTCCTTATTCCCTTACACCTCTCAGAGCCAGCCACCTGCCCCTCCAGGGACTTTGTGTGTGACAACGGAGAGTGCATCTCGGCTCGTTTCCATTGTGACGGTGACAGGGACTGTGCTGATAACTCTGATGAAAAAGGCTGCGAGACGCGCTCGTGCCCCGCGGACCAGTTCCAGTGTCTCAATCACCTCTGCATCTCCAACAAGTGGCTCTGTGACGGCCAGGAGGACTGTAAGACGGGGGAGGACGAGAGGAACTGCCAAGGACCTGGTATGAGCTCACAGACACGCTCGCACGGACACACACACGTACACATGCACACTTGATTACTTACTGTATAGCTGTTGGGTATATGTCGGATAGCTGTTGCTGGCTGCGGCTGTAGGTGGGGACTTGCTTTCACTGTCTTACTCAGATCAACCGTGTTGATACTGCCCTCCGTTGGAAAGCATGCTTGTGTGTCACACATCTTGTGACTGTTTGTTCGTTTGTGTTTGTTTGTGTTCAGCAACAGTTGCAGTTTTATGATGTCCCCAGTAAGCGTAGATACAGTTAGCTTACTGTCTTGCATTGACAGTTCGAAAATAACCCTTAATGCCTTTAGAAACCAACAGAGGTATTCCCACACGTGGACCAATTCTCCGTCGACAGCAATTACAGATTTCACTCCACTCTCGTATATCCTTACATTCATTGTGCTTCATTGCATGAATTGAATGTATGCCAAACTTGAAGTCTTGTGGAGGAATAAATGCAAGGCCAGAGTAGCTTCAAGGCACTTCAAATCTCGAGCAGATGGTTCGATATCAGCAAGCTGGTCTTCTCTCCTGTCTGCTAACCGAAGGTGTGAAATTAAAATGAGCTTTGTCTCTCTCACCGAGATGCCTCTGCCTGTCTGCCTGTCTGCCTGTCTGCCTGTCTGCCTGTCTGCCTGCCTGCCTGCCTGCCTGCCTGCCTGCCTGCCTGCCTGCCTGTCTGCCTGCCTGTCTGCCTGTCTGTCTGTCTGTCTGTCTGTCTGTCTGTCTGTCTCTGTCTGTGTCTGCCTGTGTCTGCCAATTCAATTGCTTTATTGGCATGATTTAACAATGTACACATTGCCAAAGCATACTTTGGCAATGGAATGATTCATTAACAACGTCATCAAAAATCATCAAGATTGTCACAAAGAGGAAAATCACTAAGAACAATAATCAAGGGTGTGGTGGATGGGGTTTGTATTAGAAATATAAATCGCTGAGAAAATAAATAACACGAAGGCATGTGCAGGTTTGTTGGTCTGTCTCTCTCTCTTTCTCATAACAACTCGTTTTTTTTACAAATATTTTCTTTATATATTTATATGGAAAGTACCTGTGGACAGCTGTGGCTGCACTTGCACTGTAAATTCCTCCAATTGGAAGGGCCACGCCGTGACATGCATGAAAAAGCTTTCCCCCCCTCTCTCCCAGTGAGTCCAGGTGGGAGCGAGACTGAATTGCTTTGATTGGTCCAAAGTGCTCCAAAACATGTTAGGAATAGCACTCAGAATGAACAGTGTTGCACTTGTATACCAGGTGGTGTCGTGGGCCAGTTGAGAAGTATTTTCAGCACCGGTTTAATGGGGATTGTCTATGTCGTCAGCTTCTTTCTATCTAGTGTGGTCCTGCGTGGTTCAGTTGGTAAGAGCGTGGCGCTAGCATCATCGAGGTCGTGGGCTCAATAACTACGCGTAAATACGAATGTACCGGTATGCGCTCACTGTACTGTAAGTGATTTTGAATAAAAGTGCTATGTTACCTGTTTCAGCGGTCCTTCCGTCCTGCGCCCTGAGTGAGTATGAGTGTGTCGGGGGAGGCTGTGTGTCGGCCCGCCTGAGGTGTGATGGCCAGAGAGACTGCTCAGATGGATCTGATGAGGTGAGTGCTCCCTGATGAAGCCCTGATTGTAGTCGCTGAGCCTCATCTGTGCGATAATGCAGGATACCTTTCACGTCTGTTTGCCTTCAATGTATGCCACTTGTTCTTAAGGTCATCAACATTGGAAAATGTGACCTAATTATCTTGCGTCATATTTTCATGGAGAATCCCCATGAAATGGTGTTGAATGATGGCTCGCACTACTCATCTTTGTGTAAAATGTAAAGCCTGCTTTGGTCAATCAACATCCTTACCTCTCAAATACCTGGATACAGATAGTTTGGTCTTTTCTTTTGCTCGTTTCCTCCAAACATCAGGGTCCCTTTAGGATCTCAGTGTAATTACAACCATGCTCTTGGTTCAGAGTCAGTAGTTCACGTCCATGCAGTGGCAGCCTACCTCTTTTAATAAGGTCTTTCTCCACAGCCAACAGAGTCCCCTGGAGAGAGCAACGTCATCCTAGACTCATGCATTATATATTAAAGCAATTTCCCCAAAGGCCAAGTACATGTTGATTAATTCAACGCATAACTCAGAGTTTGTAACACATCATTCTGTCATGTTTTGTACAAAATAAAATGAGCATTTGATCTGAAAATGACAATGGTCATTGTCATTCTTCGTCTTCGTCTTCTTCTTCTACGCATACATCATAATGTAATGTTAAGGCTTGGACAAGCCTTTTTGAGACTTGGCAGTGGAATGGCTTGGTGGCAGACAGGGGTGTGTGTGTTTGTTGTTCTTGAGGTGTGTGTGTATTGTGCCGACAGGTAGACTGTGTGAGGGAGTGCAGGGAGGATGAGTTCCTGTGCCTGAACCGAGCTCACTGCATCCCCAGCCGCTGGCACTGTGATGCCCTGCCTGACTGTGTGGATCACAGTGACGAGCATAACTGTGTCCAGGGTGAGCCTAGAACACACACATACGCGCACACACACACACTAACACACTAACACACACACACACTCACACACAATGTTCTTTAAAACATGTGTGATGTATTATTCACTCAGTCTGTATTATGTTAAAACTGTGTGTCCATTGCGGTCTCCCTTCATTCAGAGTGCTCTCTGTAATTGGGAGGAAAGGTTGATGGGTGCAGTGGTGTAAAAAATTACCCAATTGTCGTACTTGAGTGAAAGTAAATATCCCTTAATAGAAAATGAGTCAGGTTAAAGTGAAAGTCACCCAGTAAAATATTGATTGAGTAAAAGTCTAAAAGAATTTGGTTTTAAATATACTTAAGTATCTAAATAAATAATTGCTAAAATATACTTAAATATCAAAAGTAAAAGTATAATTAATTTCAAATACTTTATATTTAGCAAACCAGACAGTACTGATTTCTTGCTTTTTAAAATTTACGGATAGCCAGGGGCACACTCAGACATTTACAAGCAAAGCACATGTGTTTAGTGAATCTGCCAGTTCAGAGGCAGTAGGGAGAGATGCACTTGTCTCTTGATAAGTGCATGAACTTTCTATTTTCCTATTCTGCTAAGCATTCAAAATGAGTAATTTGGGGTGTCAAAGACAATGTATGGAGTAAAAAGTACATTCTTTTCTTTAAGAATGTAGTGAAGTAAATGTACATGTTATCTAAAATATAAAAAGGAAAGTAGAGATAACTACTTAAGTAGTTAAGTATTTTTACTTTAGTACTTTACACCACTGGATGGGTGAGGCAAGTAGAAAGATGGTTGCAGTATTAATCAATATAATGAGAAACAGCTGTTACCGCATCTTCTCAGAAAAGCATTCAAGCTCAACATATTGCAGAGGTGTGGACTCAAGTCACATAGTGGTTTACTTTCCACGCAGTTAGACACAGTAGTCGCAGCATCGCACTTTCAAAATAAATCAACCGATTGGAACCGATTGGCTGGTGAAACACACACACTGTCCACTGATTGGACCAGCAAACGGTCAATCAACACAGGTTGGATGAGCTCGTGAACAGATTGCTAATTTGCTGTACAGCTATAGGATCGGGTGCAGCGCAGTGTCAAATTGTAGGGGGAGAGGATTGCTATAAATATGCAGCTCCCAAAAAATGTTTGATAATAGAGAATATAAACTGTTTATTTGGCAAGCACACGATCAATGGGGCATCAAGCAACAATTACTAGAATAGGCCTACTGGTCTTTTGGTATGTCAATCATATTTATGGGACAAATCTTATTTTTGGTGAAAAACAACATTGTAGTGAAAAATCATATGTAGGGGAAAAAAACATTTTGTTTCCTACTAAATTGTTTCTCTTGCAGCAGCCCACTCTTGCCGTGCGGATGAGTTCATCTGTACCAACACACTGTGTAAGCTTTACATCTGGGTGTGCGATGGAGAGGATGACTGTGGAGATAACTCTGATGAAGACTCGGACATGTGTGCTAAACTGCCGTGTCCACCAAGCAGACCCTACCGCTGTCGGAACGACAGGGTGTGTCTGCGCTCGGAGCAGGTGTGCAACGGAGTCGACGACTGTGGGGACATCTCCGATGAAGAGGACTGTGGTGAGTTCAATCATATCTGTTCACTTTTGAACTTAATCATTCAGATGATCACAAATGACCCAGGATCACAGAGCTCCTCTGTTTTGTCTACATTTGTCTTTATTTTAGCTGGGAGTCTCTTTTAGACCAATATCTATTTTACAAGGGAGTCCTGTACATACGCAATTTACAAATATAACATCATACAAACATACAAGATTACAAATCATACTGAAGAGAAACAATCCCATTTGTTAGCAAAGAGGTCCCCAATCAATCCTTTGAACTGCTCGAGAGGCACCATTACATCTAGTTATATAGCTGACTAATAGCTATTGTGTGTGCACGCACGCACGCACACGTCCATCGCTGTTAGTGTAAAAAATGCAGATGTCAATAGCCTAGCTATGGTGTTGAAACATGCCTGTTCTGTCTTTGGCCCCATGGCTGTTACCTTCTCCCCCTGGCTTGTCCTGTATCCTGGATCTGAAGATGTGATGCGGACCCCAAGGCCCTGTGGTAAGGTGGAGTTCACCTGCAGAAACCATCGCTGCATCCCGCAGGAGCTGCAGTGTGACCTGTTCGATGACTGTGGAGACGGGGGCTCGGATGAACAGGACTGTAAAGGTGGTACGTGGCTTCTAAAGTCCCTCGCTCTTCCTTTGTCCCTCTATCTCTCTTTCTTTCTAAATATCGATATCGATCTTGATCTGTCTTTGTCTCTGTCTCTGTCTCTCTCGTCTTTGTCTTTGTCTCTCTCGCTCTCTGTATATATCTGTCTCTCTCTCTCTATGCCTGTCTGTCTGTCTCTGCACATTTCAGTTCAGGTTCAGTTCATTTCAGTACTCCCAAGAAAGATTGTATAAGGAAAGAAGGCAGGATAAGTCCTACAAAAATCTTCCAAATAAATGCTCTCTCCTGGATCGAACATTCTGAAACAAAAACAAAGCTGAAATAAAACCATAAAATACTGCATTCTAGCCCCTGATTTTGGGCACTGTCAGCATTTGGGGCGGCAGGTAGCCTAGTAGTTAGAGCATTGGGCCAGTAACCAAAAGGTTGCTGGATTGAATTCCCGAGCTGACAAGGTAAAAATCTGTTATTCTGAACAAGGCAGTTAACTCAGTTCCTCAGTAGGCTGTTGTTGTAAATAAGAATTTGTTCTTAACTACCTTGCCTGGTTAAATAAATAAAAGATCTGTGCACTCAGGGTATGTTTATTCCCAGCACGTAAAGTACTCTATTTACAAAAGCTGAATGAGAGAGAAAAGGGCTGTGCTAATTTATGTTTTTTTTATTCAAATCACCATGTTACACTCTTAGAGACAAATACATGAAAGGGTTCTTCGGCTGTCCCCATAGGAGAACCCTTTGAAGAACCCTTATTGGTTCCAGGTCGAACCCTTTTGGGTTCCATGTAGAAAACCAAAAACGGCTTTACCTGGAACCAATAAGGGTTCTTCTATGGGAACAGCCGAAGAGCCCTTTTTCGGGACCCTTTTTTCTAAAGAGTGCACAAACAGCATCCAACTTCCACCATATAACGATGTGTTATTGTGACGTCCGTGTTTTATACAGTGGTTTCCGAGGAAGGAGTATGTGGAGAGAGAGCGGATCTATGTGGAGATGACGCATTCTGCAATGATACAGGAACCGATTCACTCTGTCAGTGCAAGGCCGGCTTTCAGAGGAGCCAGAGCACGAGGCAGTGTGAAGGTACAGTACGGTGATGATGTCGCCTTTGACCTCCTCCGTCTCCGGGTTTTCTTTGGCATTCACTTGCTGCTGAGAGTTTGAAACGTTACGTCGCCTTTCGAAATAGAGAGCAGACAGCGAGAAGGCCACACTTCACAGTACATGTCTGTGGTTATCACTGCAGAAAAGCTCTGATAGCTCCTGTTCACCGGACAACGGCAATGCGCAGCGTAGCTACTCTGCCTTTGCTTTCTTTTGGATAAATGTGTCGGGCGAGTTTTAGATATGAACCATCAGAGATAGAGTTTGTACTACTCCTAAGAGGTTATCCCTGTGTATTGAAGGACAGAGCTCAGACAGAATTGTGGCGAAAGCTCTTTTGATTATTTGTGGCTTGACGGGAATTATAGCCTTCGTTCTTTGTCTTTTTCTCAGAGATCAATGAATGCCTTCAGTTTGGCATGTGCTCTCACTACTGCACCAATACTAAAGGATCCTTCAAATGCACGTGTGACCGTAACTTTAAAGAAATCGATGGCGAATGTATTACCAAAGGTAAGAGCTTACCATTGCTATTTTGATGACACATACAGTACATAATCAGATGCATGACAATTTGATATGCACACATCACATCGAAATTCTACTTAATTATGCTTGATGCATCACAATTATTCTGATTGCTACGATCTGTTTTGCTTCAAATATGCTAATTGTGTAGTCTGGAATGTACACTCTTTATTTATATTATTTTCCTTTGTGTTTTTTCTTCTACCTTTAATGAACTCGACGGGCAGGACCAGAGGATCAAGTGCTCTACGTAGCTAATGACACTGAAATCCGAAGTTTTGTCTATCCGTTTAAGCAGAGCCACGGACAGAAGCTGCATCCTCGCATCGAGGACAATGCTAAAATCATTGGGATGGACGCTCTTTTTCACCGACACAAGTTTGTCTGGGCCACACAGTTTAACCCTGGTGGAATGTTTTACAAAGACATCGTAGACAGAAGTCTCACGAAATCAAATAGCGGAATCATAGTAAGTAAAGGGTTTGAGTGGGCTGGAGGTGGAGGGTTATTACTTATTATAAACTAGGTAGTTCAAGCCTTGATTGCTGATTGGCTGAAAGCTGTGGTATATTAGACCATATACACTCTAAATATGCTCCCAACAATTCAAATAGCGGAATCATAGTAAGTAAAGGGTTTGAGTGGGCTAGCGGAGGGTTATTACTTAATCTAATCATTGTTATTACTGTATCTGAATGTTTTTGTATCTGTTAATTCACACTCTAAATATGCTCCCAACAATTTAGTTGTACCCGTTAAATTGTTGGGAGCATCATTTAGTATGCGACATTATTTTTTTATACAGTTTACCCTCAGTCAGCACCTCTAAACATTTTTGGGTTTGCTTTAACATATTCATCTGTTCCATATTAACAGTGTTGGGATTAGTTACTTGAATAGGTAATATATTACTTTGTGGAAAGTAAATGCATTGTATTACTCATTATAGTACTTTGTGATACTTTCATGAAACAAATCTCTAACTCTCGCAGTTTGTTTGACGGTCAGAGGGAGCAAGGCGAGCCGTTCACGTTCTATCAAATATAGGCTACTTGCTAACTCAGATTTGATCACTAATTTCTCATTTCATCTATGGCGATGCTTTACTTTTTTGTTGTGAACAATAATTATTTTGTTTTTCTTGCAAGTCCTAGACAATTACAATTTCAAGATACCAAACATACCAATATGTACATACCAATATGTACAGGGGGACAAGAAACAAACAAGATATAAAAATATATATTTTTTTAAACATACAAACAAAAAAGAACAAAACAGATTAAATACAAATGCAGTCAGTCTATTCACGTTTGATTCTCAAAGGCTACCAACCCAGAGCCAAGTCCAAGTACATAAGCAACCAAAATCTGTAAAGGGCAATACCCGGTTCAAACCAATTCCTTAGAATTGTTTTTTTGCCTGCTGTTATTGCAGCCATAACAATCCGCCTCTCTTGATAAGATAACGAAATGCTAGGGCTACAACCAAGCAAGAGGGATGGTTTGTTCAGGTATGTTCCTGCCTTGAATAACATTTATAATATTAACAACATAAACCCAAAGAGTCTTCACTGGTACACAGCTCCAAAACATATGCATATAATTGCCCACCTCAGATTGGGGACATTCATTACCTCAATTATTTCAATAAAGAGTGGTAGCCTGGTTTTCAACACTGTATGGAGTCCCATAAAAGATGAGGCAGTATTTTGCTTTATCCCAGAATAAGGATCCCAGAATATTAATGCCCATGATTTTGGTAGTGTATTCCTATGTCCTTAAAGAATGACGTTGGGGGAGGAAGTTAATTAATACCGGGGAGTATATTCATTTGAATAACCAAAACGCTCACATAAAGAGTAACACGAAATGGACACCATCTACTTAGAGCTTTATTTTCTCGAATGTTGCACTAAAATTCTCATTAACTATGACTTTCAAATTGGATCGAATTGAAATGCCCAGTTATGTAAATCCCTAAAGTGATAGGTAAAGGGGGTAATGTGACTTGTTTGGCTGTGGGGTTTAGAGGCATATAGCCAGAGAAGGAGCCAAATTCTTTAAAGAGGTCAAGTACAGGTGATATACTGTTCAATCAGAAAGAATTTAGACCCCTTGACTTTTTCCACATTTCGTTACGTAACAGCATTATTCTAAAATGTATTAAATAGTTCTTAATCCTCATCAATCTACACACAATACCCCATAATGACAAATCAAAAACAGGTTTTTATAAATTTTTGCAAATGTATAAAATAATGTAAGCTGAAATATCACATATACATAAGTATTCAGGCCCTTTACTCAGTACTTTGTTGAACCACCGGAGATTACAGTATCAATTCTTCTTGGGTATGACACTCCAAGCTTAGCACATCTGTATTCTGGCATTTTCTCCCATTCTTCTCTCCAGATCCTCTCAAGCTCTGTCAGCTATTTTCATGTCTCTCCAGAGATGTTCGATCGGGCTCTGGCTGGGCCACTCAAGAACACTCAGAGACTTTCCCGAAGCCACTCCTGTGTTTTCTTGGCTGTGTGCTTAGGGTTGTTGTCCTGTTGGAAGGTGTACCTTCACCCCAGTCTGAGGTCCTGAGTGCTCTGGAGTAGGTTTTCATCAAGGATCTCTCTGTACTTTAGTCCGTTCATCTTTCCCTCGATCCTGACTAGTCCCTCAGTGCTTGACGCTGAAAAACATCCCCACAGCATCATGATGCCACCACCATGCCTCACTGTAGGGATGGTGCCAGGTTTCCTCCAGACGTGACACTTGGCAATCAGGCCGAAGAGTTCAATCTTGGTTTCATCAGACCAGAGAATCTTGTTTATCATATACTCTTAAGGTGCCTTTTGGTAAACTCCAAGCGGGCTGTCATGTGCCTTTTACTGAGGATTGGCTTATCATCTAGCTACCATAAAGGCCTGATTGGTTAAGTGCTGCAGAGATGGTTGTCATTCTGGAAGATTCTCCCATCACAACAGAAGAACTCTAGAGCTCTATCAGAGTGACCATCGCGTTCTTGGTCACCTCCCTGACCAAGGCCCTTCTACCCCGATTACTCAGTTTGGCCTTGCGGCCAGCTCTAGGAAGAGTCTTGGTGGTTCCAAACTACTTCCATTTAAGAATGATGGAGGCCACTGTGTTCTTGGGGACCTTTTTTTGTACCCTTCACCAGATCTGTGACTTGAAACAATCCTGTCTCGGAGCTCT
Source organism: Oncorhynchus keta (assembly GCF_023373465.1). Lineage (NCBI taxonomy): Eukaryota > Metazoa > Chordata > Actinopteri > Salmoniformes > Salmonidae > Oncorhynchus > Oncorhynchus keta. Next base: position 52,697,569 of record NC_068450.1, read on the forward strand.
ACAGACAATTCCTTTGACCTTATGGCTTGGTTTTTGCTCTGACATGCACTGTCAACTGTTGGACCTAATACAGTTGAAGTCAGAAGTTTACATACACATACACGCAAATTTCTTGTTAACAAACTATTGTTTTGGCGAGTCGGTTACGACATCTACTTTGTGCATGACACAAGTAATTTTTACAACAATTGTTTACAGACAAATTATTTAACTTATAATTCACTATTATCACAATTCCAATGGGTCAGAAGTTTACATACACTAAGTTGACTGTGCCTTTAAACAGCTTGGAAAAATCCAGAAAATTATGTCATGGCTTTAGAAGCTTCTGATAGGCTAATCGACATTATTTGAGTCAATTGGAAGTGTACCTGTGGATGTATTTCAAGGCCCATCTTCAAACCAAACTCTGTGCCTCTTTGTTTGAAATCATGGGCAAATCAAAAGAAATCAGCCAAGACTTCAGAAAAAAAATGTAAACCTCCACAAGTCTGTTTCATCCTTGGGAGCAATTTCCAAATGCCTGAATGTACCACGTTCATCTGTACAAACAGTAGTACGCAAGTAGAAACACCGTGGTAATCAATCCCAGAACCACAGCAAAGGACCTTGTGACGATGCTGGAGGACACAGGTACAAAACTATCTATATCCACAGTAAAACACGTCCTATATCGTCATAACCTGAAAGGCCTCTCAGCAAGGAAGAGGCCACTGCTCCAAAACCACCATAAAAGCCAGACTCTGGTTTGCAACCGCACATGGGGACAAAGATCGTACTTTTGGGAGAAATGTCCTCTGGTCTGATGAAACAAAAATAGAACTGTTTGGCCATCGTGATGATCATCGTTATGTTTGGAGGGAAAAGGGAGAGGCTTGCAAGTCGAAGAACACCATCCCAAATGTGAAGCACGAGGTGAAGCAACATCTTCAACCAGGGAGTCTTGAATAAGACAGTCAGGAAGTTAAAGCTTGGTCGCAAATGGGTCTTCCAAATGGACATTTGCCCAAAGCATACTTCCAAAGTTGTGGCAAAATGGCTTAATTATGGATAGGTGGGGTGGTAGCGTCCCACCTGGCCAACGTCCGGTGAAAGTCAAATTAAAATACTATAAATATTAAACTTTCATGAAATCACAAGTGCAATACCTCAAAATAAAGCTTAAATTGTTGTTAATCCGGCCAAGGTGTCAGATTTCAAAAAGGCTTTACGGCGAAAGCAAACCATGTGATTATCTGAGGACAGTGTCCAGCACACAAATGCATAAAAAAAACATTTCAACCAGGGAGTTGAGACACGAAAGTCAGAAATAGCGATATAATATATGCCTTACCTTTGAAGATCTTCTTCTGTTGGCACTCCAAAATATTCCAGTTACATTATAAATGGTCCTTTTGTTCGATAAATTCCTTCTTTATATCCATAAAAACTCAGTTTAGCTGGCGCGCTTCAATCAATAATCCACTCGGTTTCTCTCCGTCAAAATGCATACAAAATGAATCCCAAACGTTACCAATGAACTTATCCAAACAAGTCAATCAACATTTATAATCAAACCTTAGGTACCCTAATACGCAAATAAACAATACATTTTAAGACAGAGAATCGTTATTGTCTTTACCGATTAACAAAAAGAGCGCGCTCTCTTGGCCATTCACTTGGAAACACTACAGCCAAAATGGGAGCCACTTAGAAAAACTACAACTTCTCCCTAATTTTTCCAAAAACCAGCCTGGAACTCTTTCTAAAGACTGTTGACATCTAGTGGAAGCCCTAGGAACTGCAATTGGGGACGATTTCGCCCTATCATGAAAGTGCCAGGCATTGAAATCAGTGGTATGCTAAAAAAAAATGTGATGGTTTGTCCTCAGGGTTTTGCCTGCCATTTCAATTCTGTTATACTCACAGACATTATTTAAACAGTTTTCAGAAACTTTTGAGTGTTCTCCATCCAAATCTACCAATTACAACCCCCCCCCGAGTGACGATTGAGCTAATGTGATTAGTATGACATTGTAAGTAACAAGAACATTTCCCAGGACATAGCTATGTCTTATATGGGCAGAAATCTTAAATTATTGTTAATCTAACAGCACTGTCCCATTTACAGTAGCTATTACATTGAAAAATACCAGGCTATTGTTTGAGGAGAGTGCACAACAAAAAAACTTATCACGGCAACTGGTTTGATACTTTCACATCTGAAGGTAAATAATGTACTTACCTTCAGTAATATTGCTCTGATTTGTCATCCTGAGGGTCCCAGAGATAAAATAAATTGTTATGTTCAAATGTAGGAACATGGTTCTACAGTTTGAACCTCTGCTGCCCCCTCCCCCCTCCCATCTAGATGTGTGAAGGTTACTGGCTTTTCTGTAGGGAAGCTAATTATCCATAATTTATGACATTCCTGGGAGTGTGTAAACTGACATGTTTTATTGTATGTTCTCTATAGTTATGTACTTGAAAATGTATCAGTTGACCAATTCGGCACATTTGGGCAGACCTGATACAACATTTTGAACAGCAATGTAATGGTTCATTGGATCAGTCTAAAACTTTTCACATACACTGCTGCCATCTAGTGTCCAAAAGATAAACTGAGCCTAGTCTCCTAAGTAATATAATGTCTTTTCTCTTGCATTTCAAAGCTGATGGAACAAAAACAAAATATTTAAAACGCATTTGTTTCTTTCTGTGTATTATCTTTTACCAGATCTAATGTGTTATATTCTCCTACATTAATTTCACATTTCCACAAAGTGTTTCCTTTTAAATGGTATCAAGAAGCTACAGGCTGTTAGATTGTCGTTTTAGGCGAAAATTGAAGAAGAAAGGTCTGATCCTTAAGAGGTTTTTAAGAGAAAGGGAAGGAAGTACCTAGGAATTTAAAAGGACAACATCTTCCTATAGTCTTTAGGAAACTCAGAAGTATCCTTCTTTGAATAAAAAGTAGTTAAAGTATGATTGATTAATTTGGGAGGGTACAAAGTTCCCTGTTTATTGTCCCTAATAACATCAATAGATGACAAATGTTCAGTTTGCTTCAGTTTCATTGCCAAGTGCTTACTCAGTCTATTCGCGTTCTCATAGTCATTCTGTCTCGCTTTCAAATGAATAAATTCAGTCCTAGAACTAGTCACCATCTTTTTTCTCCGTTTTAAATGGGGTGAGTTATCTCTGCCCATCTTTGTTACTTCCCATAGTGTATGTGGGCCTACCCCTGGTTGTGCATTAACCTGTAAGAAATCATTAATGCCAGTCAAAATGTAGTTTAAGAATTCCATACCACTATTTCTTAAAACTTGTGAATCCTAGAAAAATCTCAAAATAAATTGATAACGGAGAATGGTCAGATAACAGCATAGTTAAAATCTCTGCATGGGATGTACATTTCAGAAAAACAGGGGAGGTGAAGACATAAACAATTGGTGAGAAAGACTGATGATGGGGAGAAAATAAGATCATCTCTAGTACAAGGATTTCTTAGGGGCCAGGCATCCACAGTGTTCATGTCATCTAAAAAGGTCTTAATATAATTTGAAGGTTCCCAGAGTGCCAAGATATTAGCACTGGTGATATTAATAGTAGGATCTAGAGCCAAGTGAAAATCTCCCCCAAGGATGGTCACTGAGTCTGGGAAGTCTAGCAATTTAAGCTTCCGGTCTTTTGTTGCATTTGTTGCGTAAATGGCGGACAAACATAATGTAGTGCCATTAATAGTAACAGAGGTATAACAATACTGTTCATCAATGTCTCCCCCAGAGACCCCCACCTTCATATTAAGATTCCTCTTAATTACTTCGGTTTTGTTTGGGGCACAAGAGGAGGCTATTATCTTGTAAAATATGTTCTGAAGTCTATTGATATCAGTGGCTTTCAAATGGCTCTACTGCAGTAGCCGAAATCAATATTTTTGCATTGTAAGTACTCTAAACAAGTTAAGACGAATCAAATCAAAACAAATGTATTTGTCACATGCGCCGAATACAACATAGACCTTACAGTGAAATGCTTACTTACAAGCCTTTATCCAACAATGCAGTTTTATGAAAAATAAGTGTTGAGTAAAAAAAAAATAGTTAAAAAATAGTTAAAACAAAATAACAGTAGCGAAGCTATATACAGGGGATACTGGTACAGAGTCAATGTGCGGGGGCACAGTTTAGTCTATCCATGAGTCAGCTTGAGATGTAAATATATCCAAGAGCCAGACATTTGAAAACACTTTGCACAGAGTTGAGATAGAAATACTGTTTAGACAGACACATAAATTAAAAACATGACATAAAACTCCAAATTGATCGTGCAGACTACAATTGTGAATACATACAATTATATAGTATTAAAATGTATTTAAATTAACCAACATTAAAAAAAAACATATATAGAAAAGGCCAGTATGCCAGGAGACAGAAGGGTTTACCCTGGATAGATCGACCGGTCCGTAGACCTGACTTGGCAGTCCCTTGGATGCTGACACAAAATGTGGATGCCATGTATACCTTTCCTGTGCTAGTCTACAAGTGTTGCGCTATCATATGGGCAGCTTAATTATCCATATATATTTTAAGCTAAACATCTGTAAAGATTTCCTATCTTTTCATTCAAAATCTTTCTCTCGAGCCACCAGTTCTGGTTATAGACCGCACATAGGCTACACGGACCCATAGAGATGTATTATTGACGAACGTGCAATCATTGGAAAACAAACTGGACGATCTACGATTAAGACTATCCTACCAATAGGTACATTAACTGTATTATCTTATATTTCACCGAGACGTGGCTGAACAACGACATGGATAATATAGAGCTGGCTAGCTTCTCCGTACATTAACATGACAGAGCAGCTACGTCTGGTAAGACGAGAGGCGTGTGTGTGTGTCTATTTGTCAATAACTGCTGGTGCGCGATGTCAAATATTAAAGAAGTCACGAGGTATTGCTCGCCTGGGGTAAAAGACCTCATGTTAAGTTGTGTACCACACTATCTACCAAGAGAGTTCTCATCTATATTATCCGTAGCCGTCTATTTACTAACACAAACCGATGATGGCAATAAGACCGCATCGAGCTGTATAAGGCCATAAGCAAACAGGAAAATGATCCTCCAGAAGAGGTGACCCTAGTGGCCAGAGACTTTCATGCAGGCAAACTTAAATATATTGTCATAGATTGCAGTCACCCAAGTCATAGACGGTTCTCCCTGCTACCACACCGCAATTGGTACCGGAGCGTCAAGTCTAGGACCAAAAAGCTCCTTAACAGTTTCTACCACCAAGCCAAGACTGAACAGTTAATCAAATGGCCACCTGGACTATTCATATTGATATCCAACATCAATGCCCAACCTCACTAATGCTCTTGTGGCTGAATGGAAGCAAGTCCCCGCAGCACCGTTCCAACATCTAGTGGAAAGCCTTCCCAGAAGTGGAGGCTACTATAGCAGCAAAGAGGGGGGACCAACTCTATATTAATGGCCAGGATTTTAGAATGAGATGTTTGACAAACAGGTGTCCACATACTTTTGGTCATGTAGTGTATTTTGACAGCGAGAGAGAGAGAATGTGTGTGTAAGGAGTATGAAAGTCATGTCAGTAAATGTGAAAACACATTCTTCTTCTCCAGTGTCCTGACTTCAGAAGGCCCAGGGATATATCTGCAGATTGGGTGACCGGCAACATTTACTGGACAGACCACTCCAGGATGCATTGGTTCAGCTACTACAACGCCCACTGGAGGAGGCTCAGATATTCCATCAACGTGGGCCAGCTGGGAGGGACAAACTGCTCTCGTCTCATCACAGACATCGCCGGGGAGCCTTACTCGATCACTGTTAACCCGGCTCGAGGGTAAGGTTCATCCTTACATTAATTACACGTTAGTCATTTAGCAGATGTTCTTAGCAATTGACAATTAATGCTATCAACTAAAGTTGTTAGGTAAAACAACCACACATCAGATTTGCCCATTTTTTGACTATGTTTTCTCTTTGGGCAGATACGCAACAAATGATGTCTGGCCCTCTGCCCTGTCCTTATTACCTGCTACAATTACCTATTATTCCTTTACTTACTTCCTGTACTTCCCATAGGATGATGTACTGGACAGTGGTAGGAGACCACTCCCTCATCGAGGAGGCTGCCATGGATGGGTCTATGAGGAGAATCTTAGTGGAGAAGAACCTCAGGAGACCCAGTGGTAGGTGCTCTCGAACTCCTGGTCCTGTGACATATAACAAGTGGTGCTTCAGGAAGCACCCATAAGCAGGATGTATGGAGCGGGTGTACTCGTCTGTTCATTTTCTACACATCACATCTATTCTCATCAATATCCTGCTTCTTTTGGTGTCGAGTGATACACTTTGAGAGAGAAAGCACCACTCGTCAGAAGGAAAGTTTGGCTGCACTTTACAACGGCTCACATAGCGAGCGACTAGTATGTTTTAAATCTTCACAGGACTTGCCATCGATTATTTCAACCAGCGTCTGTACTGGGCTGATACCGAGTTGTCTGTGATTGGGAGCGTTCGATTGGATGGATCGGACTCTGTGCTGGTGGTGAGCAGTACACACGGTGAGCAAAGCACTGGCTAACACAGAAGAAGACATGCATGTCCTTAACCCTTTACACTCGTTGAAATGTGCCTATGTGGATGGGGCTGAATGTAAATGTTTCCTAGAGGAGGAAATATGCAGAGCCTATGCGTAACCATGGTAGCAATTAAAAGGGAACAGTTTGGGGATTATGGGGAAATGATTAGACTAAATGTGAGGACACAACGGTTCACCTAACACAGGACTGAATCCATTACCCTGTTGAATTTATGTGCATTTTACATTTTTGTTGATAACTAAATCTGAAAATGCTCTGGATACGTTCAGTAACGTGATAAGAATATTGGTAGAACATCTGGGGGTAGGTGCAACATAGGACAAAAAAAATGACGGGTTTGAATAAGAGGTCTTACTGGTGTTTCCAAGTGGTCACACACACCTCTCCAAAGTGTGCACAGATCCTAAGTAGTTTCAATGAAGTCAAATAACGCCTTCAACTATAAGGTACTTTTTCTGAGCGCTGCTAGCTGTGCCGTTGAGGAATTAGAGCAAGCACACTTGTAGTTGTTTTGTTGGGAACACAGCCCTGCATCCCCACCTTTACATGACTGTTGTTTGCTCAATCCAAAAAATGGTCCTTTTTATAAATCGTAATCTGAGTCAGTTGGGCATGGCTGATTGAAAGCTTGTTCTATTGCCAACATGACTAGCTAAATTATAAAATACGACCGTGCAGTGTTAGGCTTTCTCCAACGCAATTCAGAGATGCAGGTCATTCATTTTGGCGCGCATAGAATGGAGTCATGAGTGCATTGAGATGCGTGTGCCGCTGCAAATTCGCCTCACAATGCAACAAACACGGGCTCAATCGATTCAGGACAACCCAGGGTATGATGCCATGTCATCTTGTAACTCTAACGTAGTGATCCTAAACGTTGACAGTGTATATTACATGAGTTTTATGATATGGAAATGTGAAGCTCGCATTTGGACTCGCGGGTGTTTGGCATCAAAGCAGTATTTTAATCATCCTCAACGTCTCGTCTTTCAAACTACATTGAGTCATCTTAACTCATGGCGTTTGCCTCGCTCAGACAGCCAAGAATGTGCTAAAGCTAGCGGGAGGGATGGGGGTGAAATATCGCGTGTGGTGCTCAAGTTTCAGAGTGGCTGTCAGTCAGCCCCCATACGGAGCTCTGATGTCATGTACTGTATAGCATGTTACTGTACAGCCTGTATAGCATGTTACTGTTACTGTACAGCCACTTCTTTCCAATGTAGGCGCTTACCAGAGTCCAAATCTGCCATTTTCAACCCTTATACAGGTATGAGAGGAAAGGCTGCATCTTTTTTAATTGTCCATTCCCTCAAGTTGTTGTCATTCTTATCAAATGCGCTCGGCTCATCCCTTTCAAGGGTGGAGGGTAGAGCAATAGAACATTTGGCTAAATATGGTTTTCTATTATTTGGAATTCAGATGAATTATTGAAGGACCCACTTTCTCCCGTACTAGTCTAGTGTTACTGTTGTTACCACTTGTTCTGTCCCAAGGTCTTTCGCAGCCTGTAAGGATTGATATCTTTGAGGACTATATCTATGGGATCGGGATGAGGAATGATGTCTTCCGGGTCCATAAGTATGGAAAACAACCAATGGAACGGCTCCATCTGGGGGTAGAGAGACCCTCCATTATCTTGGTCCTCCATCGATTCAAACAGCAAGACGGTAGGCTTTATCAATCACTTTCTCTTTCCCTATTTTCTCTCTTTCTGTCTCTCTCACTCTCACTCTGTCTGTTTGTGTCTGTCTGTCTGTGTCTCTCGCGCTCTCTCTCTCTCTCTTTTTTGTCTCTTTTTGTCTCTCTTTTTGTCTCTCGCTCTCTCTCTCTTTGTCTCTCATATCTCTGGCTCCCTCTCCCTTTCCTCTCCTATTCCCTCTCTCCAATGACTGCTGGCAGTTGTTTGTTTACTGGCGTCTGGTTCTGCGGGTGTTCTGTGAGAGTTGAATGACAATGTGGTCATCTGCTTGGTGGGAACCGTACTGCATGCCTCTGTATGCCACTCCTAAGGGCCAGTTGAAGCCCTCCCCGATGCATCATTATCCCTAGCTCCAGCCCAGAGGATCACACTGTTATTCTTTCTCAGTTAAACACAATAAAAAAGGATCTCATGTTTGACTTTGAAAAGCTTGAGCCTTTCATAAGCACAGAATATGATTTTCTCTTAGTGTGAGTCATCTTGATATTCATTATTTTGTTGTCTGTGTTACATAGTGTATTGTGTGCTGTCTGTGCATTCCACACCTACTGCAACCAGCCAGGTCCCCACAAACAACACAGTGGTGCGGAGCACAGTCGTCTATGTGCTACACTCCACAAACTCACACATCCTGCTTTCTAACCTTTATCCCATTGGACGTGTCAGTGTCCAATCCGTGCCTAAGGATGGACTGTGATTTCCTGTGTCTGCTCAACCCTGCCGGAGCCAGCTGTTTCTGTCCTGAGGGGACCACGCTAGTAAACAGGACTTGCAGGGACACCAACACATCAGGTACATTAAGACACCAATGTGTTCGGTATAATACGCCTTCCTGTCAACCAGCTAGCTATGCAATGAGAAGGGACACTAACATCTCAGAACAGTAGACTGCAGGGACACTAACATCCCAGAACAGTAGACTGCAGGGACACTAACATCCCAGAACAGTAGACTGCAGGGACACTAACATCTCAGAACAGTAGACTGCAGGGACACTAACATCCCAGAACAGTAGACTGCAGGGACACTAACATCCCAGAACAGTAGACTGCAGGGACACTAACACATCAGGTACATTAAGACACCAATGTGTTCGGTATAATACGCCTTCCTGTCAACCAGCTAGCTATGCAATGAGAAGGGACACTAACATCTCAGAACAGTAGGCTGCAGGGACACTAACATGTCAGAACAGTAGGCTGCAGGGACACTAACATCTCAATACAGTAGGCTGCAGGGACACTAACATATCATAACAGTAGGCTGCAGGGACACTAACATCTCAGTACAGTAGGCTGCAGGGACACTAACATCTCAGTACAGTAGGCTGCAGGGACACTAACATCTCAGTACAGTAGGCTGCAGGGACACTAACATCTCAGTACAGTAGGCTGCAGGGACACTAACATCTCAATACAGTAGGCTGCAGGGACACTAACATCTCAGTACAGTAGGTTGCAGGGACACTAACATCTCAGTACAGTAGGCTGCAGGGACACTAACATCTCAGTAGAGTAGGCTGCAAGGACACTAACATCTCAGTACAGTAGGCTGCAGGGACAATAACATCTCAGTACAGTAGGCTGCAGGGACACTAACATCTCAGTACAGTAGGTTGCAGGGACACTAACATCTCAGTACAGTAGGCTGCAAGGACACTAACATCTCAGTACAGTAGGCTGCAGGGACACTAACATCTCAGTACAGTAGGCTGCAGGGACACTAACATCTCAGTACAGTAGGCTGCAGGGACACTAACATCTCAATACAGTAGGCTGCAGGGACACTAACATCTCAGTACAGTAGGTTGCAGGGACACTAACATCTCAGTACAGTAGGCTGCAGGGACACTAACATCTCAGTAGAGTAGGCTGCAAGGACACTAACATCTCAGTACAGTAGGCTGCAGGGACACTAACATCTCAGTACAGTAGGCTGCAGGGACACTAACATCTCAGTACAGTAGGCTGCAGGGACACTAACATCTCAGTACAGTAGGCTGCAGGGACACTAACATCTCAGAACAGTAGGCTGCAGGGACACTAACATCTCAGAACAGTAGGCTGCAGGGACACTAACATATCAGAACAGTAGGCTGCAGGGACACTAACATCTCAATACAGTAGGCTGCAGGGACACTAACATCTCAGTACAGTAGGCTGCAGGGACACTAACATCTCAGTACAGTAGGCTGCAGGGACACTAACATCTCAGTACAGTAGGCTGCAGGGACACTAACATCTCAGTACAGTAGGCTGCAGGGACACTAACATCTCAGTACAGTAGGCTGCAGGGACACTAACATCTCAGTACAGTAGGCTGCAGGGACACTAACATCTCAGTACAGTAGGCTGCAGGGACACTAACATCTCAGTACAGTAGGCTGCAGGGACACTAACATCTCAGTACAGTAGGCTGCAGGGACACTAACATATCAGAACAGTAGGCTGCAGGGACACTAACATCTCAGAACAGTAGGCTGCAGGGCCACTAACATATCAGAACAGTAGGCTGCAGGGACACTAACATATCAGAACAGTAGGCTGCAGGGACACTAACATCTCAGAACAGTAGGCTGCAGGGACACTAACATCTCAATACAGTAGACTGCAGGGACACTAACATCCCAGAACAGTAGACTGCAGGGACACTAACATCCCAGAACAGTAGACTGCAGGGACACTAACATCCCAGAACAGTAGACTGCAGGGACACTAACATCTCAGTACAGTAGGCTGCAGGGACACTAACATCTCAGTATAGTAGGCTGCAGGGACACTAACATCTCAGTACAGTAGGCTGCAGGGACACTAACATCTCAGTACAGTAGGCTGCAGGGACACTAACATCTCAGTACAGTAGGCTGCAGGGACACTAACATCTCAGTAGAGTAGGCTGCATGGACACTAACATCTCAGTACAGTAGGCTGCAGGGACACTAACATCTCAGTACAGTAGGCTGCAGGGACACTAACATCTCAGTACAGTAGGCTGCAGGGACACTAACATCTCAGTACAGTAGGCTGCAGGGACACTAACATCTCAGTACAGTAGGCTGCAGGGACACTAACATCTCAGTACAGTAGGCTGCAGGGACACTAACATCTCAGTACAGTAGGCTGCAGGGACACTAACATCTCAGTACAGTAGGCTGCAGGGACACTAACATCTCAGTACAGTAGGCTGCAGGGACACTAACATCTCAGTACAGTAGGCTGCAGGGACACTAACATCTCAGTACAGTAGGCTGCAGGGACACTAACATCTCAGTACAGTAGGCTGCAGGGACACTAACATCTCAGTACAGTAGGCTGCAGGGACACTAACATCTCAGTACAGTAGGCTGTAGGGACACTAACATCTCAGTACAGTAGGCCTGGTCACCCTGCAATACTTTCATTTGATCCACCTCCAACTGAGACTGGATCTTTCATATATATCTTTCCTATGCTGAGTAAATTGGAGTGAAAGTGAAGGTACCATGCAAGCAGTCCTGCATAGAACAGTCAGTACAGCCCATTTGAGTTCCAGCCTTTTAGAAAGGTGGATTAATCTACTCGTTAGATATTAATGGGAGCAGGTCAAGGTTGCCATGGTTTTAATCTTAACACGTGGGCCTACATCATTTGCTTTCAGGAGAAATGTGTCACCCTGCCTGCGAGAACGGAGGGCGATGCATCACCAACGAGAAGGGGGAGCTGCGATGTTACTGCTGGCCAAATTTCTCCGGGGAGCGCTGTGAAGTCGACCACTGTAAAGACTACTGTCAGAACGGGGGCACATGCTCAGGCTCTTCCATAGGTAAGCCTCTTCTGCTACGTGTGTGTGTGTGTGTGTGTGTGTGTGTGTGTGTGTGTGTGTGTGTGTGTGTGTGTGTGTGTGTGTGTGTGTGTGTGTGTGTGTGTGCTCCCTGCTCTTCCACTGGGACCTCCAGGACAGGAGAGGGCGCTCATCCATCCGTGACTATGGGAAATGAGCGTTGGGACCTGGTTGGGACCACGGCCCCTGTCCTGTCAGCCAATGAGATCCTTCCCACAGATGCCAGTTCTGCTGTGACAACTTCTGGCTTCATGATTGATAATCTGCTTCTAATTAACTATCGCTCTGCGTCACATGTGTCAAACGTATTCCATGGAGGGCAGAGTGTCTGCAGGTTCAATCCTCTGCTGTACTAGATGGATCAATTAAGGTCACTGATTAGTAAGGAACTCCCCACACCTGGTTGTCTAGATCTTAATTGGACACCAATCTAATGGAAATAACTCAAACCAGCAGACACCCCATGGAATGAGTTTGAATCTCCTGCTTTGTGTAGTTGTTGATGGGACATTAGTGAGCATTTGTGCCAGTGCTTCCCAGTGTCAGGGAGCCATACGAAAGTGCAGTTAAAACCCCTTCGTTTGACTACCCCTGAGAGATGTAAGCTATAGATAGATGTATCTGAAAATACAGTATGTATGGCCCCACTTTGGTATTGCATTAGCGAAGACGTCAGCACCACCATGAATATGCACGGCACGCTTCAAGGTCTGGCATTGCTATCTATATTTGAACAGTTGTTAAAACACATTTAACGTCCCCAAAGTCCAGGTTCCGTTACAGTAAATGCATAGCAAGGTTTTTTTCTCTCTCTCTCTTCAGAATAAATAATTGAGAGTGGAGATATAAATAAAGGGCATGGATCAAGCTTCTCTCTTTTCTTTCTCTTCCGATGACATTTTTTGGGAGGAAATGAGGTGGTCAAATATTTAGGCGTGAAAGAACAGTTCAATGTTAGTGTTGGCATGGCGACATCAGTGACAACTTACCTCTGAGCTGACAGATGGAACATCAGGGGGAAGAACTTCAGACACACACAGAAAGTTTCTATTCATCCCAGTCAGGAGCGGGCAGCAGATTGTTGTGTTTCAGATGTAAGCTCTCCAAGCGGTCATAGGGACCAGTGTGAAACCAGTTAAAATCCTTCCAGTGCAAATACACATGGCTGTTTAGAAAACATTGGACCTTGGGGGTCTCTTTGTGGACATCACCTTGGATGGGAATTGGTTTTGAATCTCTCATATGAAATGTGGGAGAAATCACATCTGCCTTGTGTTTGCTTGCTTTTCCATTATGACGTTGGACAGAGGACATGCTTGTGATTATATTTATATCAGCTACAGAATTTGGAGCCAATTTCAATAGATTGTCAAATAAATCAAACTACAACACCCCTCTCTCTCTCTTCCTCCCTCCTCCTCATTCTCGCTCTCTCTCCTCCCTTATTTCCCCCTCCCTCCCTCCCTCTCTCTTTCTCTCCCTACCTCCCTCCATCTATGTCTCTCTCTCTCCCTCTCTCTCTTTCTCTCCCTACCTCCATCCATCTATGTCTCTCTCTCTCTCTCGATATCTCTTAGGGAGGCCTACATGTCGTTGTGCTGTGGGGTTCACAGGGCCGGTCTGTGAGAGGAAGGTGTGTGACAACTACTGTCTGAATGGGGGCACCTGTGACGTCAGCAGGGGGAACCAGCCAGTGTGTCGCTGTATGGCCGAGTACACTGGGGAGCGTTGTTTCCACCGTGAGTCAGATACACACACACACACACACACACACACACACACACACACACACACACACACACACACACACACACACACACACACACACACACACACACACACTAAGATTGGCCTGTTTTAGGACAAGCAATCAATCCATATTACGTGTTGCATTCAGATTCACTTCAAAAGCTGCTTGCTTGCAATGGCTCAATATCAAGGGCTGAACAAATAGATGTTGCACTGATTGATACAGTGGAAGGCCAGGAACGTAACACGTGAAATAAATAAGCTTGTTTACCTCCACCTTGGTTCCAGATATCTGCCATCACTACTGTGCCAATTCGAAGGCTTGTACTCTGTCGAGCAAGAGCCACGTGGAGTGTGTGTGTTCAACCAGATATGAGGGAGTGAAGTGTGAAGTGGACAGATGTCTCCAGTGTCGAGGGGCACCGTGTATTGTCAACCCGGAGACAGACAACGTGTCCTGCAAGTGAGTATCATCTGAGTAGAATAGGTCACACTTGATTTGGATAGTCCAGACAGTATGACCATCTGTAAAGACGGACTATCTGTTGATAAGCAACTGCTTGCTAAGGTTAGGGATAGAACAGGGGTTAGAGGAAGGATTCGTTTGGGGTTAGAACAGGGGTTAGAGTAAGGATTAGTTTATGGTTAGAACAGGGGTTAGAGTAAGGATTAGTTTAGGGTTAGAACAGGGGTTAGAGTAAGGATTAGTTTAGGGTTAGAACAGGGGTTAGAGGAAGGATTAGTTTTGGTTTAGAACAGGGGTTAGAGGAAGGATTAGTTTTGGGTTAGAACAGGGGTTAGAGTAAGGATTAGTTTAGGGTTAGAACAGGGGTTAGGGTAAGGATTAGTTTAGGGTTAGAACAGGGGTTAGAGTAAGGATTAGTTTAGGGTTAGAACAGGGGTTAGAGTAAGGATTAGTTTAGGGTTAGAACAGGGGTTAGAGTAAAGATTAGTTTAGGGTTAGAACAGGGGTTAGAGGGAGGATTAGTTTTGGGTTAGAACAGGGGTTAGAGTAAGGATTAGTTTAGGGTTAGATCAGGGGTTAGAGTAAGGATTAGTTTGGGGTTAGAACAGGGGTTAGAGTAAGGATTAGTTTAGGGTTAGGACAGGGCTTAGTGATTTGATATTTAGTTGAAATGTTACTGATACTCTAGCGATATCTAAATAAAGTGATACCGAATAGAATTACTAGAATGGAACATTTGACTGACACCCATCACAGAACAGTCACTTGAAAGGAATATCCGTTCTAGTAATTATATTTCTGTGGATGCTGCCACATGTCAGCATTCTCCTGTCTCCATGGTTCAGGCCTTGCGTCATTTTATTCATACGTTATAAATGTGCTTTGCAACACTTTATGCAGTCATTGCCATATTCCTTTCCTGTCCTTACAGCTGCAGTAATGGCAGAGTGGCAGCCACCTGTCAACTGTGTGATGGATACTGTTACAACGGAGGAACCTGTCACCAAGACCCTGAGACCAGCCTGCCGTTCTGCCAGTAAGTCAGCACATTTGTTTTTGTATTTCTATTGATGATATTTCTTTCAACTGAGTAGGTTGTCATCGTCAGTTGTCATCATCAACTAGTGGCAAAAGATCCGAATTGGGCTGCCTGTGTAAACGCAGCCATTGTGTTTTGTCTTCATTCTGCTTTCAGTTGTATCACACACACACAGCACTGATGCAGTACAATTAGTGGTATTGAAAGTGGTTGTGTGGTTTTGCTGTGCGAGACAGAGCGAGTACTGTAGTAGAGACGGGAGTAGACCCAGGATACTAAAATGGGAACGTAGTAGAAGACAATGAGGTCTCACCCTGAGGTGGCTTATTTCCACGTTTTTTTCCAAGAGAAAAGGGTTTCAGTTTTCCTTTCTCTCTTGCAAATTGTATGATCTCCTACATTCAAGTACACAGAGGCTTTTGGTTGTGTTTGTTTCTAGGGCTGGCATCACTCACAAGAGGCTTTTCAAAGTTGATCAGTCCTTAGTTGCGTCATCCATTTTTTATTTTTTACTTTTGGAATGAATCATATTCAGTATTATACAGTCTGTATAGACAAATTAATAATATATAGCCATTGATTCAAGAGGACCACAATGGAAATAAGTCCCAGACTTTATTGTGCATTATCCTCCATGATTTTATTAATGTGCATGTATGGCTTTTTCAAATCTTTTGTGTGCTTGTTTTGTAAAATGGTCGAATGAATAAACTCAACTCAACCTAAAGATTCTTGAATAATATAACGTATAAATGCCTCATGAGCTTAGTTCAACTGTCCTACCCCATCAGAACCCAAAATGTAATCTTATTTCACTCCAAATGCTTGTAAACAATGTAAATGTAAACAAACACTGTGTATCCTTAAAACATTGTTAAACTATAATTGGGATATCGTGGACGGCCAGCCCTTGCATCCGTAGCTCTGTCTATCAATTTGAGAGTGGTTACATTTCTCCAGGCCCACCCCTCAGCCTATTACCAAAACAGAGGTGGGGTGCAGCTTTGTTATTGTTTCAATTAAGGATTCTAGCTTTAAACAAGTATGCCTAGATACTGTTAGATATTGGTGGTGGAGAAAGACAACACGTACCTAGAGGGCTTTACACTACCGGTCAAAATGTTTTAGAACACCTACTCATTCAAGGGTTTTTCTTTATTTGGACTATTTTCTACATTGTAGAATAATAGTGAAGACATCAAAACTCTGAAATAACACATATGGAGTCGTGTAGTAACCAAACAAAGTGTTAAATAAATCAAAGTATAGTTGAGATTCTTCAAATAGCCACCCTTTTGCATTGATGACAGCTTTGCACACTCTTGGCATTCTGTCAACCAGCTTCATGATGCTTTTCCAACAGTCTTGAAGGAGTTCCCACATATGCTGAGCACATGTTGGCTGCTTTTCCTTCACTCTGCGGGTGATTTGTGGAGGCCAGTTCACTCCGTCACTCTCCTTCTTGGTAAAATAGCCCTTACACAGCCTGGAGGTCTGTTGGGTCATTGTCCTGTTGAAAAACAAATGATATTCCCACTAATCCCTTGAAGAGGGGATGGCGAATTGCTGCAGAATGCTGTGGTAGCCATGCTGGTTGAGTGTTCCTTGAATTCTAAATAAATCACAGACAGTGTCACCAGCAAAGCACCCCCACACCATAACACCTCCTCCTCCTCCTCCTCCATGCTTTACGGTGGGAAATACACACGCGGAGATCATCCGTTTACCTACACCGCGTCTCACAAAGATATGGCTGGTGGAACCAAAAAATGTCAAATTTCCACCTGTCTAATGTCGATTGCTTGTGTTTCTTGGCCCAAGAAAGTATCTTCTTCTTATTGGTGTCCTTTAGTAGTGGTTTCTTTGCAGCAATTAGAGCAATTAGAGCATGAAAGCCTGATTCACGCAGTCTCCTCTGAGCAGTTGATGTTTCTGTTACTTGAACTCTGAAACATTTATTTGGGCTGCAATTTCTCAGACTGGTAACTAACTCTATTGAACTTATCCTGCAGCAGAGGTAACTCTGGGTCTTCCTTTCCTGTGGTGGTCCTCGTGAGAGCCAGTTCCATCGTAGAGCTTGATGTTTTTTGCCACTGTACTTGAAGAGACTTTCAAAGTTCTTGAAATGTTCCGTATTGACTGACCTTCATGTCTTAAAGTAATGACGGACTGTCATTTGTCTTTGTTTATTTGTTCCGTTCTTGCCATAATATGGACTTGGTCTTTTACCAAATAGGGTTATCTTCTGTATACCCCCCTACCTTGTCAAAACACAACACTGATTGGCTCAAACGCATTAAGAAGGAAAGAAATACCACAAATGAACTTTTATCAAGGCACACCTATTAAGTGAAATTATTCCAGGTGACTACCTCATTAAGCTGGTTGAGAGAATACCAAGAGTGTGCAAAGCTGTCATCAAGGCAAAGTCTGGCTATTTGAAGTGTAAAATATATTTTTATACAATATATTTAGATTTGTTTAACACTTTTTTTGGTTACTACATGATTCCATATGTGTTATTTGATAGTTTTGATGTTTTCACTATTGTTCTACAATGTAGAAATTAGTTTAAAAAATAAGGAAAAACCCTTGAACGAGTAGGTGTTCTAAAACATTTGACCCGTAGTGTGTGTCCTTCTATAGATCTCAAACAACAATCTGGGCCTATTCCTGCAGTTGAACCTATTTTGCTCCCACGTGGCGTGACATTAGATGGATTGCTTGCCATAATGCTTTGCTTTCTCACCTGAACACGCACACATCCTATGGAAACACTAGGATGAAATAGGGCCTAGCTCCATCTGTTCCATTTCATACTCCGTATCCTCCAATGGCCCGAGCTGGTGGTCTGTGAGAATGTGTTGTGCTCTACCTTCTTTTATCTATGTGTCCAAAATGGCACCCTATTCCATATGTGGGCCCTGGTCAAAAGGAGTGCATTATATAAAGAATAGGGTGCCATTTCAGATGCAGACTGTCTCTGTGTTCCTCAATATATGATTCGTTCATGTGGCGATAATTTCTCTGTGCTGCAGCTGCACGCCTGGGTTCTTGAACCAGCGCTGTGACCAGCGGGCCAATCCATGTGATAACTACTGTCAGAATAAAGGGATTTGCACGTTAACCGCCTTAAACAAACCCCAGTGCAAGTAGGTCTGACTTTTACCCCTCCTCTCTTCCCTGGCTCCCTTCCCCTCCTTCCTCCTCTCCTCATCTCCTTCCCTCCTCCTCTCCTGCCATTTCCGAGACCAGCCCTCACTCTCTCACTATCCAGCAGCGTCCACTCTGTACATCACTCCCCGACTCAGAATCCCACCAGTACCTCTGTCTCTGTCTGTTGTCTAACATATTGTACAATAGAACCCCTTACAGCACATGTTCCTCGTTCCCTCATTCACAGCACAGCACAGACACGCCTTACGTTTCTCTCTTTGCCCTAGCCTCTCAACGCATGCAGTGAAAACAGGACAATAACGAAGTCTCTAAGTGATCGAGAACAACTTTCTGCAGCTAAGCATATTCCCAAGCAACCAGTGGTGTGATTTATATAGGTCAGCTACAAGCTGTCATGCCCTTCAGGACTATGATTCATGTGGTACCTGCAGTGAGCCACAGTCCCTCTAATGAAAGTTTGATTAAATGCTGCTTACAGTCTATTTAATATGAGCTAATATCATTTCATCATCATGCGGTCCCCCTTGTCAGATTACATATAGCGTAATTGCATGTCTTACTCTCCTCTAGGCAAGGGAGGGGAATGAGAAAAGTAGTAATGGATCATTGTCTCTGGATTACATCCAAACCTTGATGGGTCCCATATGGCACCCTATTCCTTACATAGTGCGCCACTTTTGACCAGATTCATATGGTCCCTGGTCAAAAGTAGTGCAAAATCAAGGGGAAAGGGTCCGATTTGGGATGCAGACTTCGTGTGAGATTATGCTTATTTTCTTTCACTCGACGAGGGAATGAATTATGCATGCATGTTCCCTGAGACTTTACCAAATGAGGAGATGAAATTAAGAGATGTGTGTGCGTGTCACAGGAGACTGCTGAGGGGAGGGCGGCTCATAATAAGGGCCGGAACGGCACACCTGGAAACCATGTGTTTGATGTATTTGATACAGTCATTACCACGAGCCCGTCCTCCCTAATTAAGACGGCTATAGTGTGTGTACACCATAGCCTTCTTGTTTAAGAGATTTGGTTTGACCAACAGACAGCTATTCATACTCATTGCGACTTTTCTAGGTGTCCAGCTGATTGGTCAGGTACACAGTGTGAGAGACCTGCCCCCAAGAACAGTCTGTCTGGCAACATCAGTGGGGGTGAGTAGTTATTGGAAAGAGTTGTGAAGAGACTCTCTCTCTCTCGCTTGTTTGCTCGCTTGCTCTCTCTCACAAACATACAGATGTAAGATCTTCATTTGATCACTATTTTGTTGCTTAGAATGTGCAAACTTGTGGTGTATTTGAGTTTAAAAAGGCTTCTAAAGTTTGATGTCCACTACGGAAAATGTATAAACCCTTACAAAAATGTCCATTAATTATAATCCAGGTGATAATTCATATTTCCTGTTGCTGCAGGATTAATTTCCTGTTGTAGCAAACTGGCTCAAATTAAGATCCTGCATCTGTACATACACACACACATTCACACACACAAACATAGACACAAAATCCTACAAGAAAAATACAGTCTATTTTCACTTCTAAAAGTGCAATTGTCTGGATTTGGAGACCTTTTCAGACTCTTTGAACCACCCTACCCTCCCAGAGATTGGTATTTCATCTTGGTCTGCAGTCTGAAATTTCACTGTCGACTTTCTCTCAAGGCTTAACTGTGCAGACTGAGCCTTTTACCTCCATGGACTGACTTTAACTTTAGCAGAGCCATAGAATTGCAGTCCCCATATATAGAACCTTGTTGGAAAGTTATTTTTCCAACCCCTGAAGCTTTTTTGATGTTAACATATTGTATTGTTTCACTACAGAGGAGGGAAGTATGTTACGTGTTGAACCTGTTTAACTCTAAAAGTTTGATCTGTGTGTTTACAGGAAGCATGGCCATCATTGTCCCACTGGTTCTGCTGGTGATTCTCATCACTACCATGGCTTTTGGTGTTTTCATATGCAAGAGAAAGCAAAGGTATGTCTTTACTTCTATGTAGACAGATTCCAAAAGATACCCAGTCACTTCATACTACATACAGTGCCTTCGGAAAGTATTCAGACCCTTTGTCATTTTCCACATTTTGTTAGGTTACAGCCTTAAATTGATTAAGTCGTTTTTTTCCCTTCATCAATTTACACACAATACCCAATAATGATGAAGCAAAAACAGATTTTTAGAAGTGTTTGCACATTTTTTTTAAATGTAAAACTGAAATATCACATTTATTTAAGTATTCCTACCCTTTACTCAGAACATTGTTGAAGCACCTTTGGCAGCGATTAAAGCCTCAAGTCTTCTTTGGTATGACGTTACAAGCTTGGAACACTTTGGGAGTATTTTTGGGAGTGTTGCTGCACAGCTATTTTCAGGTCTCTCCAGAGTTGTTCGATCAGGTTATAGTCCTAGGCTGGGCAACACAGGGACATTCAGAGACTTGTCCCGAAGTCTCTCCTGTGTTGTCTTGGCTGTGTGCTTAGGGTCGTTGTCCTGTTGGAAGGTGAACCTTCACCTCTGTGGTCCTGAGCGCTCTGGAGCAGGTTATCATCAAGGATCTCTCTGTACTTTGCTACGTTCATCTTTGCCTCGATCCTGACTAATCTCCCAGTCCCTGCTGCTGAAAAACATCCCCACAGCATGATGCTGCCACCACCACGTTTCATTGTAGGGAGGGTGCCAGGTTTCCTCCACACGTGGCATTCAGGCCAAAGAGTTCAATCTTTGTTTCATCAGACCAGAGAATCTTGTTTCTCATGGTCTGAGAGTCTTTAGGTGCCTTTTGACAAACTCCAAGTGGGCTGTCATGTGCCTTTTACTGAGGATTGGCTCCCGTCTGGCCACTCTACCATAAAGGCCTGATTGGTGGATTGCTGCAGAGATGGTTGACCTTCTGGAAGGTTCTCCCATCTCCACAGAGGAACTCTGGAGCTCTGTCAGAGTGACCATCGGGTTCTTGGTCACCTCCCTGACCAAGGCCCTTCTCTGCCGATTGCTCAGTTTGGCCGGGTGGCCAGCTCTAGGAAGAGTCTTGGTGGTTCTTCCATTTAAGAATGATGGAGGCCACTGTGTTCTTGGAGACCTTCAATGCTGCAGAAATGTTTTGTTACCCTTCCCCAGATCTGTGCCTCGACACAATCCTGTCTCGGAGATCTACGGACAATTTCTACGACCTCATGGCTTGGTTATTGCTCTGACATGCACTGTCAACTGTGGGACCTTATATAGACGGTTGTGTGCCTTTCCAAATCATGTCCAATCAGTTGAATATTACCATAGGTGGACTCCAATCAAGTTGTAGAAACATCTCAAGGATGATCAATGGAAACAGGATGCACCTGCCCTCAATTTCGTGTCTCATAGCAAAGGGTCTGAATACTTAGGTAAATAAGGTATTTTTGTTTTTTTACCAACTTGTTTTCACTTTGTCATTGTGGGTTATTGTGTGTAGATTTCTGAGGATTTTTATTTATTGAATCCATTGTGGAATAAGACTAACGTAACAAAATGCAGAAAAAGTCAAGAGGTCTGAATACTTTCCGAAGGCACTGTACATGTTCTGTTGTGTGATTAATGGTCATGCGCATCGTAGTAAGCAGTCATGACGCTTTATAATGCTCTCCTAACCTCCATCAATGTTATGATTTACAAGGGGAAAATAGTCCAGCGGCAGCCCATGGTGAATGGTGGGCTAAACGTAGTAAGCAGTCATGAAGGTTTATAATGCTCTCCTAACCTCCATCAATGTTATGATTTACAGGGGGAAAATAGTCCAGCGGCAGCCCATGGTGAATGGTGGGCTAAACGTAGTAAGCAGTCATGAAGGTTTATAATGCTCTCCTAACCTCCATCAATGTTATGATTTACAGGGGGAAAATAGTCCAGCGGCAGCCCATGGTGAATGGTGGGCTAAACGTAGTAAGCAGTCATGAAGGTTTATAATGCTCTCCTAACCTCCATCAATGTTATGATTTACAGGGGGAAAATAGTCCAGCGGCAGCCCATGGTGAATGGTGGGCTAAACGTAGTAAGCAGTCATGAAGGTTTATAATGCTCTCCTAACCTCCATCAATGTTATGATTTACAGGGGGAAAATAGTCCAGCGGCAGCCCATGGTGAATGGTGGGCTAAACGTAGAGATCGGTAACCCCTCGTACAACATGTATGAGGTGGACCACGACAATCACTCTGATGCTGGGAATCACCTTCAGCCAAGCTTCACCCTGGACCCACACAAGGTATGGAAACGCTTACTCCTGTATCCTCTCTTTTCCCTGAGTTACTAACAAGGGCTACGCAATACCCACACTAGCGTGCTACAGAGAACGCATGCCCAATACATTGATTCGGTGTTGTGCCAGTGTGTATATTGGCATGTAGCCAATAGGCAAAGATTTATTGTATTCTATTCTGGAAGGTTAAACTGTAATGGTTGTGTTGGTGTGTGATGTTAATGTGGTCATTATGTGTTGTAGGGTTGGTGTGTTGGTGTGAGGTCTAGTCACCTGCACACTCTGTCAGTTCACCCTGACAGAGTACATCATCTCCCTAAGGAGATCCTTCCTGGACAGGTAAACTCCTTGTGAATTTATTGTGAATGTCCTCTCTGGGAGAGATGCTGTATAAAAGCCTACTGTATATTGATACAAAGCCAAGGCCATTGGGTTCCTAGTAGGGTTTATGAGACAATCCAGGATCTCATGTTGTATTCATGAAAGCTACGGTAAAGGCTTCCTCCAGAATGTGTGTAATATGTGTTATAATTAAGCAATATGGCCCGATGGGGTGTGGTACTGTATGTAGACCGTATACCACAAACCCCTGAGGTGCCTTATTGCTGTTATAAACTGATTACCAACGGAATTAGTGCAGTAAAAATACATGTTTTGTCATACCCATGGTATATGGTCTGGTATACCACTGCTGTCAGGCAATCAGCATTCAGGGCTCGAACCACCCAGTTTTATAATTGAAAGAAACCATCTGCTGGTGTTCCACATGGCTAGAGCTTGTCTACAGTCACCTGGTGGGATGTCAGCGACAGTGTCCTTGTTTTGCCTTGTTAAGCAACAATAGGCTCTGGACTTACTGCAAAATACTTTATTCACATTAACACTGTCAATTGTTGCTGGGCATCTGAAAGATACGAGATACTTTAATAAATAATGAATCTAATTGAAATCATGCTGGCCTATGAAATGGTTATTAGCTCATCCGGGTCATGTTTAGTGTAAAAGTAATACTCTCCTTGGGTTTTTGTGCTTTTTCCCCCCCAGGCCATGAACTACTCCAACCCAATATACGCTAAGTTATACCTTGATCAGGGACAGAACTGTCGGAAGCCCGTCATCAATATTGAAGAGAGAAGAGAGCCACTCCCAAAGAAACTGGAGGCAACTATACGAGAGACAGTTGCATAGCCTTTTGCAGTACGCTATTGGGATAATGTTTTCTATGAGCTGTATAAAATGTACAAAATGAAAAAGAAGGATTTTTTATATGTCCATATCACACTAGAATGTTCTGTTTTCATGTTATGTCCGAGGCATCATCAGGCAACACTGCGATGTGTATCTTTTGCATTGCGCTGAAAACGACTTTCCCTCCAACAAAATCCTTCAAAGAAAGTAGTACCTGCTATGATGCTTTGAGCTCGCAACTGTTTCCAGCTGATCACTAATCAATTGCTAATCAATGTGTCGCAAGGATTAGGACAACAAAAAGAAAGTGACTATGGTGTCACAGCCTACATTCATGTATACCGTATTTACCTTCTCAAATGGCGATGAAAAGATGTAACAGACGTTTTATAATTTTATATATGATTTATATATGTCCAGTTTGGCTTGTATTTTCTGACAAGATATTAGGCGTCGTACTTTTATACAAAACTGTACAGTGCATCGCTATGTAATAAATGGGGGGTTTCTTGACCTTTCAAGTACACTACTGCTCATCTATATACATATATTGTGTTGATGTTTTTATATAAAAATGTATTGTTTTATGCCTCTGGCTCCCCAATTTGACTGCAAACCTTTTGACTTAAAAACATTGCAACTGAGTAAACATGTCTGGGCCCAGTTTCCCGAAAGCGTCTTCAGGCTAAGTTCATCGTTAGAACAGTAGCATCTGGGCCCAGGACTGTTCCTTTACCTGCTGATTGTCTTTGGGGGTGGTAAATGTTGAGTCAGTAGGGGGCACTATATGTCCCCTAAGTTGTTTTGCGTCACTGCATTCTTGCAAATGTCCTATCTTTCTCAGTTAAGCCACAGCACCAAAACCAGGGATCTGTTGTACATTATCAAGTTTTGGAATATGTTTCCATGACCAGATATCTTCAAAAGCAATGGAGAAAAGTAAATGATCACTCATGAGATTGTGTGGGGCACTACTATTCAATGTACTGTATGTATCCTTGTATCCTTGTGCTCAGAATGATTTTCAGGCTCTACATGCACATGGATTGTGTTGTCCTTCGGGGAATGAGTCTCACAGCTCCTCTGTCTTCTACTAGGCAGGGTTTAATTCCACTAGCTGCTCCTTATCTGAAAGCACACCTGCCCGCACACACTGCAGAGGGTTGGTTGTGTTGTCAGCCTCCCTGTGATTTTCCCCACCCTCTCTAACCAAGGGCCACGCAGAGTATCCAGATTGAAAAGGTGAGAGAAACTCATGGCTAGCAGACACCTTATTATATAATATACATTGAAAGTAGCTTATTTGCTGGGAGCCCTATATTGCTGTATGGAATGCTACTCTTGAGTGATGTCTTCATTGTCTTTTCATTGGTTGCTGACGCTCACCGGAGTCAACACTACTTGAAAACTGTCAATCATAGATGGATAGGCTCATCCCTTCCTTTCTAACTAACAAGAAATCCATCAACACGGATTCATCTCTCAATCCACCCATGCCACTTTGTAAATCACTCAAAACAACAACACGTGCACAATTGGCATCCAGTATGTTGCGAAATGCTGTTATCGACATTCCTTTCTTCAGTCCCATGTTTTCTCACAGTAAAAAGCTGTGTGACATCTGGTATTGTTCAAGGTCTAACGTTAGGCCTGGGAGCGCCTATGTCGTTCTCAGGGAGCGAGAGGACATCAATTGGCTTCTAGATAATGCCTTCTCCCCTGCAAAGTTAGCTTTTAACTACCGTGAGTAGGCTACTACTTTAAGTGCCGCAGTGGAGAGGAACAACGTTTTTCAAAGGCACAGAGAGGGGAGTTAAGTATGATGATACAGGACTTCTCATTGACCGGGTCTATCCCCAAATAGGTTTGTTAACAGCATTTTCTCCTTCTTTTGGCAGCTATGTTTAGGTGCAACAAAAAAGGATTTGATGAAACATGCGATGAAACATGGTATTACTAGTGCTTGGCCACAACAGTGTATGGCTTCACAAGATATCAGCATTGAAGGACACATTGATTTTGCCTTCTGGTGAGAGATAGAGAGAAGGGTGAGGGAGAGGCAGAGGTATTGTTCGAAGACAGGAAAATGATTGCCATTAAATGGTCAATTATATTTCAACGTTTCTTGTAAAGTATCTCTTTAATGAAAAACCTTACCTACCTACTTTTAGTCAGTCTGAAATAAATAATCTATTATCACACAAACATGGACGTAAAAGTTTGAATTAAAAGGCTAGGAACACCTGGGTTTTGTCATGGGCCCTATATTTAGACTAAAGACATCTCTTTTCTAAACCATCCACAACACACCTTATACTTAGTACTATTCTCCTCAGCCAAGCAGGAAGCCTACAATCACTATTTTGCCGTTAAGTGATAATACTTGTTTTGAAAATACGTCTCTCCAGTCTATAACTTCATTTTGATCACAAATGTGGATTAAAAAAGACAGAGCCAGAACCTCCTCTGGAATATATTCTCGGGAACCCAGAACCTGGCCAGCTAAAATTAAAGTTGCAGTCTTTTAAAGATTATCTTGAATATAACCTTTAGGAATACAAGAAGCACACACAAAAAAAGGATGAAAAAAAAAGATCTCCGATATCTGCCTCAGTCGAACATACTATTCACCTCAGATCACATGGGGTGGCTATGCTGCTCTGCTTCCCGGTCCTCTTTCAGAAGACCGTCTCCAGGAATGTGCTCTAGTGTATTATGGAAACATCCGCCCTTGCTGTGTTAATTGGCTGCTGGTATGCAGACTGTAAAATCTTAACCCAGAAGTAAGATCTTGTGCAATTTGGTCAGCTGCGCAGAATCTGTCCACGGGAGATTATGCAGACGGTGAGTAAAAATACAGTTACAGTCTTGTTCTTTGCAATGATATTTTAGTTCCCTATTATAATGTAATAATTGGAGTGTAAATTGACAAGGCTTGTAAATATTGTATAGGTCACAGTTAGTGAAGATACACCATTAGAGAGCACCAAGTCATAGAAAGCCCAAAAGTACAACTTTCCAAGTCTCCCCTACTTAGGCTATGTAACAGGAAAGGTAACTGTCTAAACAAACACTCAAGAATGGACCTCACAAGTGAACTAATGAGGAGGGTACGTTCATTTCTTTGAACACTACAGGAGCTGACACTTTGAAAGGAAGTAGGCACAGGGTGGGAACTGGGTAAAAACCTGCCACAACCTTCTTGTTCTGTTGCTCACTCCAGTGAGAAGTAGCTTTGGCATGAGGTAGGAAGACCCACACAGTAGGCTACAGGAGGAAATCTGCTGGAAATCAGACACCTTCTTTGCTATGAACAATTTATGACGTTTCTTCTCATGGAAATCCAAAGCAATATCTTCAGAGATGTATGGATATCCGACAGACAAGGGTCTAATTTGACTTTAGCTAGACATCAGTACAATCCTTGGTTAGGAACTATAGCAGGGTTCCCCAAACGGCAACCTACTGATGATATTATTTAGCCCGAGAAGTGTTTCTAAGCAAAATATACAGTTGAAGTCAGAAGTTCACGTACACCTTAGCCAAATACATTTAAACTCAGTTTTTCACAATTCCTGACATTTAATCCGAGTAAAAATTCAGTTAGGATCACCACTTTATTTTAAGAATGTGAAATGTCAGAATAATAGTAGAGTGTGAGTTACTTCAGCTTTTATTTCTTTCATCACATTCCCAGTGGGTCAGAAGTTTACATACACTCAATAAGTATTTGGTAGCATTGCCTTTAAATTGTTTAACTTGGGTCAAAAGTTTTGGGTAGCCTTCCACAAGCTTCCCACAATAAGTTGGGTGAATTTTGGCCCATTCCTCCTGACAGAGCTGGTGTAACTGAGTCAGGTTTGTAGGCCTCCTTGCTCACACACGCATTTTCAGTTCTGCCCACACATTTTCTATAGGATTCAGGTCAGGGCTTTGTGATGGCCATTCCAATACCTTGACTTTGTTGTCCTTAAGCCATTTTGACACAACTTTGGAAGTATTCTTCGGGTCATTGTCCATTTGGAAGACCCATTTGCGACCAAGCTTGAACTTCCTGACTGATGTCTTGAGATGTTGCTTCAATATATCCACATCATTTTCATTCTTCATGATGCCATCTATTTTGTGAAGTGCACCAGACCCTCCTGCAGAAAAGCACCCACATAACATGATGCTGCCACCCCCGTGCTTCACAGTTGGGATGGTGTTCTTAGGCTTGCATGCCTCCCGCTTTTTCCTCCAAACATAACAATGGTCATCATGGCCAAACAGTTCTATTTGTGTTTCATCAGACCAGAGGACATTTCTCCAAAAAGTACGATCTTTGTCCCCATGTGCAGTTGCAAACTGTAGTCTGTCTTTTTTATGGTGGTTTTGAAGCAGTGGCTTCTTCCTTGCTGAGCGGCCTTTCAGGTTATGTCGATATAGGACTCGTTTTACTATGGATATATATACTTTTGTACCTGTTTCCTCCAGCATTTTCACACTGTTGTTCTGGGATTGATGTGCACTTTTCGCACCAAAGTAAGTTTATATCTAGGAGACAGAACTCATCTCGTTCCTGAGCAGTATGATGGCTACGTGGTCCCATGGTGTTTATACTTGGGAACTACTGTACAGATGAACGTGGTACCTTCAGGCATTTGGAAATTGCTCCCAAGGATGAAACAGACTTGTGGAAGTCGACAATTTTATTTCTGGGGTCTTGGCTGATTTCTTTTGATTTTCCCATGATGTCAAACAAAGAGGCACTGAGCTTCAAGGTAGGCCTTGAAATGCATCGACAGGTACAAAGTAGATGTCCTAACCGACTTGCCAAACTATAGTTTGTTAACAACAATGGTTGAAAAACGAGTTTTAATGACTCCAACCTAAGAGTATGTAAACTTCCGACTTCAACTGTATACTGAATATATACAGTGCCTTGCGAAAGTATTCGGCCCCCTTGAACTTTGCGACCTTTTGCCACATTTCAGGCTTCAAACATAAAGATATAAAACTGTATTTTTTTGTGAAGAATCAACAACAAGTGGGACACAATCATGAAGTGGAACGACATTTATGGGATATTTCAAACTTTTTTTTAACAAATCAAAAACTGAACAATTGGGCAAGGCACTGTATATATATATATATATACACTACTCATTCAAGGGTTTTAATTCATTATTACTTTTTTCTACATTGTAGTTTCGTTTTTCTGAAAAACTGCTGTACAATGAGTCTACCAAACATTAGGAGCAGGGCATGGACTCTACAAGATGTCGAAAGCGTTCTACAGGGATGCTGGCCCATGTTGACTTGAAGTGGATTTAACAAGTGATATCCATAAGGGATCATAGCTTTCCCCTGAATCTGAATCCACGCTTCAATATTGTTTTGATCACACAGACTGGGATATGTTCTGAGTAGCCTCTAAGAATAACATTGACGAATACACTGATATGGTGACTGAGTTTATCAGGAAGTGTATAGGAGATGTAGTATCCAGTGTGGCTATTATAACCTACGCTAACTAGATACCGTGGATAGATGGCAGCATTCGCGCAAAACTGAAAGCACAAACCATCATATTTAACAATGGCAAGGTGAATGAGAATATGGCCGAATACAGTGCCGTTATCCCCTCCATAAGGCAATCAAACAGGCAAAAGTCACAGTATCACAGTCACAGAGACAAAGTGGACATATGTGGCAGGCTCTACAGACAATCATGGACTACAAAGGGAAAACCAGCCATGCGGATAGATGGCAGCAACGACGTCTTGCTTCCGGACAAGTTATAAACACCTTCTTCGCCCACTTTGAGGATAACACAGAGCCACTGACGCGGCTCACTATCAAGGACTGTGGTCTCTCCTCCGTGGCCGACGTAAGACATTTAAGCGTGTTAAACCCTCGCAAGGCTGCCGACCCAGACGACATCCCTAGCCGCATCCTCAGAGCATGCACAGACCAGCTGGCTGGAGTGTTAACGGACATATTCAATTTCTCCCTATCCCAGTCTGCTGTCCCCACATCATTGTTCCTGTACCCAAGAAGCAAAGGTAACTGAACTAAATGACTACGGCCCTGTAGCACTCACTTCTGTCATCATGTGCTTTGAGAGACTAGTCAAGGATCATATCATCTCTACCTTACCTGACACACTAGACCCACTTCAATTTGCTTACTGCCCCATTAGATCCACAGATGATGCCATCACCATTGCACTGCACACTGCCCTATCCCATCTGGACAAGAGGAATACCTATGTAAGAATGCTGTTCATTGACTATAGCTCAGCATTCAACACCATAGTATCACTCCAAGCTCATCATTAAACTCGAGGCCCTGGGTCTGTACCCTGACCTGTTCAACTGAGTCCTGGACTTCCTGATGGGCCAACCCCAGGTGGTGAAGGTAGGAAACAACACCTCCACTTCGCTGATCCTCAACACTAGGGCAACCCACAAGGATGCGTGCTCAGCCCCCTCCTGTACTCCCGGTTCACCCATGACTACGTGGCCACACACGCCTCCAACTCAATCATCAACTTTGCAGACAACACAACAGTAGTAGGCCTGATTACCAACAATGACAAGACAGTGTACAGGGAGGAGGTGAGGGCTCTGGAGAAGGTGGAAAGCTTCAAATTCTGAAATGGTGCACCCACACAGACAGTGTGGTGAATAAGGCGCGACAGCACCTCTTCAACCTTAGGCGGCTGAAGAAATTTGTCTTGGCACCTAAAACCCTCACAAACTTTTACAGATGCACAATTGAGAGCATCCTGTTGGGCTGTATCACCACCTGGTACGGCAGCTGCACCTCCCGCAACCGCAGGGCTCTCCAGAGGGTGGTGCGGTCTGCCCAACTACCTGCCCTCTTGGACAACCTACAGCACATGATGTCACAGGAAGGTCAAAAGATCATCAAGACAACAACTAACCGAGCCACTGCCTGTTCACCCCACTATCATTCAGAAGGCGAGGTCAGTACAGGTGCATCAACGCTGGGACCGAGTGACTGAAAAACAGCTTATATCTCAAGGCCATCAGACTGGTAAACACCATCACTAGCACATTAGAGGCTGCTGCCCCATACACATAGACTTGAAATCACTGGCCACTTTAGTATAGAACACTAGTCACTTTTAATAATTTTTACATATTTTGCATTACTTATTTCATATGTATATACTGTATTCTATGATATTCTACTATATTTTAGACTATGATGCTCTGACACTGCTCACCCAAATATTTATATATTCTTAATTACATCCCTTTACTTTAGAGTTGTATGTATTGTGTCTTGTGTTGTGAAATTGTGAGATATTACTTGTTAGATATTACTACACTGATGGAGCTAGAAACACAAGCATTTCGCTATACCCACAATAACATCTGCTAAACACGTGTATGTGACAAATACACTTTATTGTATTTTATTTGAATTCACCTAATTAGTCTATGTCATTGAAAGAACAGTATTTACTTTTTACTATAAGTCCATATAACCTACTATAAGACCAGTGGTGTAAAGTGCTTAAGGAAAAATACTTTAAAGTACTACTTAAGTAGTTTTTGGGGGTATCTGTACTTTACTTTACTCTTAATATGTTTGACTACTTTTACTTTTACTCCACTACATTCCGAAAGAAAATAATGGACTTTTTACTCCATACATTTTCTCTGACACCCAAAAATGACTTGTTACATTTTGATTGCTTAGCCAGACAGGAAAATGGTCCAATTCACACACTTATCAAGAGACCATCCCTGGTCATGCCTACTAGCTCTTATCTGGCGGACTCCCTAAACACAAATCTTAGTTTGTAAATTATGAATGTTGGTGTGTGCCCCTGGTTATCTGTAAATTAAAAAAAAACAAGAAAATTGTGCCATCTGGTTTGCTTAATATAAGTGAAATGATTTATACGTTTACTTTTTATACTTACATTTTTGCAATTATATTTACTTTTGATACTTAAGTATATTTAAGTACTTTTAGACTTTTACTCAAGTAGTATTTTACTGGTTGATTTTCACTTTCACCTGAGTCATTTTCTATTAAAGGTATCTTTACTTTTACTCTCAAGTATGACAATTGGATACTTTTTCCACCACTGTATCAGACCATGTTGAACACTGCTATAATTAACCCATTATTCAGAACATAAGTTTGTAATCCATTTATTCCATCCTCACTGGGGGACTCAATTCCATAACAGCAGCAGTGAGTATTACCAGACTTGTGAAGTTCACATACAGCAAGAGTAGTAAAGATTAGCAGCAATCCCAGTAAAGCCTGCTCCAGGACAGTAAACTTTCTATTAGCCTTCATCTCGTCTTTGACCCAATGACCTGCTCACATCAGCGTCACATACACAACGTCTGACTTAAGGCTTGTGTCTCAAATGGCCTCTTATTTCCTATATAGTGCACTACTTTTGACCAGTGCCCTATGTGCCCTGGTCAAAAGTAGTGCACTATGTAGGGAATAGGGTGCCATTTGGGATGACCCATGGTAGATAGGCTGTTAGGTATATAGTCTGACTCATTGTAGAGCTGTAGAATCCAAGCCTGGGTGAGACGGATAGGAGGGTGGCTCCTGGGTCGCATTTCTTAACAAACAATCATTTTTCTCCCCAATTTCCAATTGGTAGTTACAATCTTGCAACTCCCGTATGGACTCGGGAGAGTCGAAGCTCGAGAGCCATTTGTCCCCCTCCAAGCCACACTGCTTCTTGACACACTGGATCGCTGAGCCTGTATGCCACACCAATATGCCGGAGGAAACACAGTACAGCTGGCGACCAAAAAAGGAGTCACTCAAGCGCGATGGGACAAGGACATCCTGGTCGGCCAAAAACTGTGCGCCGCCTCATGTCTCCCGGTCGCGGACGGATGTGACACAGCCTGGGATCGAACCGGGTCTGTAGTGATGCCCCTAGCACTGCAATACAACGCCTTAAACAACTGCACCAACAAACCAATTTTCAACAAAAAAATACATTCTGATTCAGGTAGTCCAACCATGTTTTCGTCCTGTTTCCATCCAGGCCTGGGTCATCCAGAGGCAGACAGGAGGGGAAGTTGGCACCTGCCTTCCAGCTCATCACCCTTAAGACAGGGCATGTAGCATCTGGCTAAGGGAGACCGCCAGGACACAACTTCAGACTCATGGTAGTCTGTCTGTGGAATCGGATTTGAGGCAGATGGAAGAAGAGGGAGGCACCTGCCCTTCAGTATGTCTCCAACCCCTTTCCCTCCATACTGTATTTGTTCTACGTTTACTGGACAGAGACCGTGTGGGACAGCAGAACCCATCCTGGCACCGGCATACGAGTGCTTCGTTGGCTGCGCAGTGACTCCTAGACCACCCCAGGACACTGTCTCCAACCATTAATCCAGGGCATCTGTCTGGGGGAGGCTGGGAGAATACAGAGGCACTGCAGGACCGTAGCAGGGCCATGCCATTCAGCAGAGCCCCAGCTCTACTTCCAGAGCAGGCTTAGAATGAGGGCAAGCCAAGTCTAATAGATGGCATCTGGACAAAGCAATAACTTTAAATTGGGACAGCGTCGACAGTGGGATGACCCTATCTCTCTCTCCAGGTGGCAGAGGGCTTATTCTGCTCACATACGTTTAGGGGATTACAGTGTTATTGGCTGGTCAGTCAGGGTGAGAATAAACAACATAGCTGTAGCATTCTAAATCAGATGGAAAAAGGAGCATGTGGGAATAGTTCCCAGGACTTATGTTAGTTCCCAGAACGAATGTCTAGGCTTTAGCTCAGTGGGCTAAATCCGTTTTGAGATCACACCAACAAGCTGGATTCAATTTGCATGATTTGAATGATCATTGAGCTAACATCATAAATTGGTAAATTATAATTTTGTATATTATAGTATAACCGTAATAACTTTTCTATTCACGAAAAAAAGTGTAGATATCCCACAAACATATGTGAGGCTTTTGTCCCTGTTGGTCAAGGAGGAGTTGAATTTGCCAAAGACTATTGTTACAGTATGGATTCTTCAAGAGGGTCCACCTACACCCCAGGGGGTAGTATGGAGACTTGAAGGCGGGATGTGCTGTCCTCCCTCCTCCTTGTAAGACTGAGCAACTTGTTGTGTCTTGATTGGAAAAGTTGGTTGAAAAGAAAAGAACGCTCTAAAACTACCCACGGATTCAACCTTTAATACAATCTGAGGAGCCACGGTTCTGAACCGATGCTCAGAAACAACTAAACGATAACTATTTCGTCACTCCAGAACATTTGGAAAACTTTCGAAGATTCTCAAATGGGATCTAACATCTGGGAAAATTTGTGGCATATTTTCCTTCGATGAAATTGTGAACCGCTACTATGGATTGCGTAGTTTGCAGCCTCTCACATGCGTCAGTCCCGGGATATCTGCGCATTGTGTTTCTCTGTTTGATGCAGTTGAGAGCGCTTGCCCAGTTAGGTAAGTCGAATAAACAGAACGTTTTTTAAAAAAAGTACAGTAAGACGTGAATGCCTCGACTATTGCCCTTAATAAAACAAGGAAGATATCACAATTTAGTTTAGCGCACAATTGTTGACTGATGAGAGCTTTGCAGTTTTATTATTTTTTATGATCCAGGGAATATAACAAAGTGTATTGTCAGTGTTCTTTCACTCCTCCAGATACTTTTTAATAACAAAAATGCACAGATAAGACTTGAGAGGATCAGAACATTTTCCCAAACTTTTCCATTGTCAGACAGCTGCATCAGATTTAAGGCAGTGTGGTAGGGCGGTATGGACCATATGGTAAGAAAGCAGCAGTTTATTGGACACATCCGTAGACAATATAGTAGGGCTGAAAATCATTATAGCCTTACATACAGTTACAGTCTGGATTGCTTTTGGGGGAGGTGGAACAAATGTCTCCCTTGGTACCTAAACCAGCCTTTTGTTGTTCTACTTATAAATTAAATACTGTTAAACAAGCATAGTATAGTATGGCATAGCTCTGTATAGGTCTATGGCAAGTGTTGTGCTTTGACACCTTACTTAATGATGCACTGGACTCTCTCTATTATTATAAGTGATCTAGAAATACAACCATCTGGAGAACTTGGCACTTGTGTTGTTTAGGTCTCTTTCTCAACACCTTACAGTAGGCCTATAATGTAAGTTGTATATAATGCATAATACTGTAGGCCTAAGTGTTTTAGAAATGCAAGCTGCTGGAGAACTTGGCACTGTGGCCAGTTGCTGAGGAGGACACAATTAGAGGTTGTGTGGCTGTGTCATTTGGTGTCTAGTTCTAAAGCCGTGCATACCTGTCACTCACCACCAGCCAACAAGTAGATAAGTAGATATGCATAAGGAGTTTTGTCGTGGGCAGCTTTACAGGATTGTAACCATGTTACCAGTAATACAACCTTAAAACAATGTCAATATAGAGTTGTAAATATAGCCTATGTGGGAGAGTACAGAACAGACAGCACATACAGTACATGTAATGAATTTCATTTTAAACATAGACAATTGTAGACTTGGAGTTGGACGTTTTCTCCCCAACACTGTAAGCCCCAAGGCATTTTGTACTCAAAAACGTCTAGTAAATTGAACCCAAAGTAAATTAAAAAATCATTATTGTTTAAATTGTTTGTGCAGGTACTGATATTTTTTTAAGAAGTTATGACAACAAATGTACTTTTTTCCCTAGCATGGGCTATTACAGAGGTAGAGTTTTGTGAATTGTATTTAATATCTGTGTTTTTGCATGGACATTAAGTGATTGATGAAACAATCGTATGCCACACATGCTATTTAGTTAGATTTTCTTTTGCACCCGTTACTGAAATGGTTGTTTCAGTTTAAATGGCTTAGGTAGTCTCCTCACACTGTTCCTAACCCTGGCAGTCATAACGAATGCAGTTTGTGGGTGAATAAATATTTTAACTGTTGGACATCTTAACTCTGGCTGGATTCCAATAGGAATTACACATCACTTTGCAAGCCAGCATAATGTGACTTGCAGGTAGGGTTGCAAAACTCTGGTAAATTTCAGAGGTTTTCCAGAACTTTGGGTTGGGAGATTCCTGGAAATCCGTCATCCAGGATGTTTTGAAAATCTGGGAATTTTGGGAAAGTTACTGGAATTTTGCAACCCTACTTGCAGGCCTGATGTGAACTATAAACCATGAGTTTCAGGCCACTGTATTAGGGTAAAGAATAAGGCCATATGAGATTTATACTGAGTAGAGTTTAATTATAATGATAACATTTGCCTAGGAACTCACTTGGTGAAGGCCACAGGACTGAAAATTAATTAATTCAGCAGCTATGTCTCTGTCACTAACAAATACAGTCATGGGTGGTAACTCTACAATTCACTCAAAAAGGCAAGGCACACTGTGAAATTATACTAGAGAAGTGGCTTTGTGGGGGCATTACTCAAAATGTTCAAGCTGATAAAAAAATATATATAAAAAATTGGCCAATCAGCATTGAGCTGACCTCAACTGTGGATTGTCCTGCTGCAGCAAAATGCCCCCAAGGGAGGCCAGTTTGGATTTGGTTTCACACTCATTTGGACTTGTGGTTTTGACTTAATTCTCTGTACAGGCCAATTATTATAACGGAAGTTCTGATCTAACCATAAATTAACGTATTGTGCCACTGGCCTGAGACGACTGAAGTTCAATACAGTGTGGCAAAAAAGTATTTAGTCAGCCACCAATTGTGTAAGTTCTCCCACTTAAAAAGATGAGAGAGGCCTGTAATTTTCATCATAGGTACACTTCAATGACAGACAAAATGAGAAAAAAAATCCAGAAAATTACATTGTAGGATTTTTGTATTAATTTATTTGCAAATTATTGTGGAAAATAAGTATTTGGTCACCTACAAACAAGCAGGATTTCTGGCTCTCACAGACCTGTAACTTCTTCTTTAAGAGGCTCCTCTGTCCTCCACTCGTTACCTGTATTAATGGCACCTGTTTGAACTTGTTATCAGTATAAAAGACACCTGTCCACAACCTCAAACAGTCACACTCCAAACTCCACTGTGGCCAAGACCAAAGAGCTGTCAAAGGACACCAGAAACCTGCACCAGGCTTGGAAGACTGAATCTGCAATAGGTACGCAGCTTGGTTTGAAGAAATCAACTGTGGGACCAATTATTAGGAAATGGAAGACATACAAGACCACTGATAATCTCCCTCGATCTGGGGCTCCACACAAGATCTCACCCCGTGGGGTCAAAATGATCACAAGAACAGTGAGCAAAAATCCCAGAACCACACGGGGGGACCTAGTGAATGACCTGCAGAGAACTGGGACCAAACAAACAAAGCCTACCATCAGTAACACACTACGCCGCAAGGGACTCTAATCCTGCAGTGCCAGACGTGTCCCTCTGCTTAAGCCAGTACATGTCCAGGCCCGTCTGAAGTTTGCTAGAGAGCATTTGGATGATCCAGAAGAAGATTGGGAGAATGTCATATGGTCAGATGAAACCAAAATAGAACATTTTGGTAAAAACTCAACTCGTCGTGTTTGGAGGACAAAGAATGCTGAGTTGCATCCAAAGAACACCATACCTACCGTGAAGCATGGGGGTGGAAACATCATGCTTTGGGGCTGTTTTTCTGCAAAGGTACCAGGACGACTGATCCGTGTAAAGGAAAGAATGAATGGGACCATGTATCGTGAGATTTTGAGTGAAAACCTCCTTCCATCAGCAAGGGCATTGGAGATGAAATGTGGCTGGGTCTTTCAGCATGACAATGATCCCAAACACACCTCCCGGGCAACGAAGGAGTGGCTTCGTAAGAAGCATTTCAAGGTCCTGGAGTGGCCTAGCCAGTCTCTAGATCTCAACCCAATAGAAAATCTTTGGAGGGAGTTGAAAGTCTGTGTTGCCCAGCAACCGCCCCAAAACATCACTGCTCTAGAGGAGATCTGCGTGGAGGAATGGGCCAAAATACCAGCAACAGTGTGTGAAAACCTTGTGAAGACTTACAGAAAACGTTTGACCTCTGTCATTGCCAACAAAGGGTATATAACAAAGTATTGAGATAAACTTTTGTTATTGACCAAATACTTATTTTCCACCATAATTTGCAAATAAATAAATAAAAAATCCTACAATGTGATTTTCTGGATTTTTTTTTCTCGTTTTGTCTGTCATAGTTAAAAAGTGTACCTATGATGAAAGTTACAGGCCTCTCTCATCTTTTTAAGTGGGAGAACTTGCACAATTGGTGGCTGACTAAATACTTTTTTGCCCCACTGTATATTAAAGGGATACTTTGGGATTTTGGCAATGAGGCCCTTTATATACTTCCTCAGAGTTAGATGAACTTGTAAATACCATTAAATTGTCTCTGTGTCAAGTATGAAGGAAATTAGATATAGTTTCGCAAGCCAAAGCTAACTAGCATGAGTGCAATGACTGGAAGTCTGTGTATCTGCTAGCAGATACCATAGACTTCCAGTAAATATGCTAACGCTAGTTAGCAATTGCACTACCGCAAGTCAGCAACTTCCTTCAAACGGCCTGTACGCAGAGACATAAGAAATGGTATCCACGAGTTCATCTTACTCTGGGGAAGTTCATAAAGGGCCTCATTGCCAAAATTCTGAAGTATCCTTTTAAGTGCAACGGGTTTACTCAAAGGTTTTGAGTAATTGGGTTATACAGTGCAGGAGACTAGTAGTTATACCATTAGTGAAAGTAAGCACTAGTTCCTTGGTGTTTCTCCTCTCCCACATCCAATTTGCTCCTTCAGCAGAGTTGTCACAACAAATAAATCAAAGAATGGGCCCTGACCCTTCAGTTCACCACAGCACGGCGTGTGTGTTGGTGAGTGCGCACATGTGTGCGTGTGCCTGTATGTGTGTGTGCATTTGTGCATGTGTGTGTGTAGCCAGAGAGTTAAACCACTAAACAACTGCCCTGAGAATGGACTCTGATGGCCATCTCTTCATGAGACAACAAAGCATTCTTTCACTAGCAGCACCATGGTTGGGGTCATAGGTCAGATCATGATGGGGAGCCTGTTGTTGTGTGTCACCCACTCTGTGTCTAAAATGGCACCCTATTCTCTATATAATGCACTTGTCTGTAGGGCTCTGGTCAAAAGTATTGTACTATGTAGCGAAAAGGGTGCCATTTTAGATGAAGTCTTAGCTCTTGTGTTATGGCTTTTCAACCTCTGCCATATTGTAGATTCAGAGCTATTTATCTAATAGAACTCAAAGGGTATTCTTTAATGGAAGCTTCTCTATTGTCAAACATGTAAAGTGTGGTGTACCGCAGGGCAGCTCTGTAGGCCCTCTTTTCTATTTTTGTCAATGACCTGCCACTGGTATTAAACAAAGCATGTGTATCCATGTATGATGATGATTCAACCATATATGCATCAGCAACCACAGCTAATGAAGTCACGGAAACCCTTAACAAAGAGTTGCAGTCTGTTTTGGAATGGGTGGCCAGTAATAAACTGGTCCTGAACATCTCTAAAACTAAGAGCATTGTATTTGGTACAAATCATTCCTTAAGTTCTAGACCTCAGCTTAATCTGGTAATGAATATTGTGGCTTTTGAACAAGTTGAGGAGACCAAATTAGTTGGCATTATCTTAGCTTGTAAAGTGTCATGGTCAAAACATATAGATTTAATGGTTACAAAGATGGGGAGAGGTCTGTCCGTAATAAAGAGGTGCTCCGATTTTTTGACACCACACTCCAAAAAGCAAGTTCTGCAGCCTCTAGTTTTGTCTAATCTTGATTATTGTCCAGTCATGTGGTCCAGTGCTTCAAGGAAAGACCTAGTTAAGCTGCAACTGGCACAGAAGAGAGAGGCACGTTTTTCTCTTCATTGTGATCAGAGGGCTGATATAAATACTATGCATGCCAGTCTCTCTTAGCTAAGAGTTGAGAAGAGACTGACTGCATTACTTCATTTCATAAGAAACGTTAATGTGTTGGAAATCCCAAACTTTTTGCACAGTCAACTTACACACAGCTCTGACACATACACTTACCCTACCAGACATGCCACTAGGTCTTTTCCCAGTCCCCAAACAAATTCAAGTACAGTATTATATAGAGCCCTTATTGCATGGAACTTCCTTCCATCTCATATTGCTCAAATAAACAGGAAACCTGGTTTAAAAAACAGATAAAGCAACACCTCATGGGCACAACGCCTCTCCCATATTCGACCTAGATAGTTTGTGTGTATGTATTGATATGTAGGCTGCAGTACATGTGCCTTTAAAAAAGATATATGTGGTTCTATCCTTGAGCTGTCTATTGATGTTCTGTATTATGTCATGTTTCATGTTTTGTGTGGACCCCAGGAAGAGTAGCTGCTACTTTTGCAATATCTAATGGGGATCCTAATAAAATACCAAATACCAAATTCCATCCAACCAAGTTACTCCATACAGCAGGGGTGTCTAAACTCATTTTGCCACATTCCGTCTTCAACAAGGTCCGGAGGGCCGCACTGAAAATGTGTATTTATATTTCTTTGCCGTCCAAATGTGTTGTATTTACAAATCCTCTATCTCTCTGCATACACACACCTTGTCTAGAAGCTTTACACCTCGTCTGTGTCTGTGTCTGGGAACTAATTCTCTCCAAGCACTAAGGTCAAAGGTTTTCCAAACAGCCATGTTTTCCAGAGGAGAGGAAAGGAGAGGCTGTTGCTGTTGGGTAAACGTAGTCAAATTGGCCTTTAACAGAGTTTACAGCGCGGTAGGGCGTCTGCTAAATGACTTAAATGTAAATGTAAATGTAACCTCATAAATAGTCTCTAGGGAACTCTCACCCCAGGACAAACCTTCATCATTAGCCCAGGGGGCAGACTGTTGCCGCATCCAACTGATGCGAAATATGTAACGTCATTTGGGGGTACTGTAAGAAATGTGCTTACATGCCATGTTTTGTGATTGATCATTCAACATAAATGTCATACTATGGTCACCTAGGTAGGATTTCCAAAGTATGCTCTTCATTAGGTAGAAACGCAGTAAGGCCTTCCTATTCCTCTGTCATAGCTCTGACTGAAGTCCTAGTCGTTTTGACCCATTTTCAATTTACAGACAGGGAAGTGTGATATTGGTGCAGGTTCTTTTGACACTTGAATGGACATAGGATGTGAGAGGTCTGACTTTAAAGTCATTTTCTCTCCATTTTTAGCCTTCAGCTGAGAGCTATGTTCAGAACCTGTCATGGATCGCTGGCTTTATTGTCTAACCCTCCAGGGGTGAGTTTAGAAAGGAGGGGAATTAGGTAAATGAATGAGTGTTATTTTTACCTGTTTGAATATACCCTCCTCATCTCTCCCTCTAAACGTTACAGTAAATTAACTCTAGTTCAACCCTTTAAGGAACTGACTGAAGTTATAGAGCCACTGGGATGACATATTTTGCTACCTTTTTTTGGTACCATGCCCTGCTCACTCCCTCCCTCCCTCCAACCCTCCCTACCTTCCTCACTCCCTCCCTACAACCCTCCCTTCCTCCATCCCTCCCTCCCTTCCTCCCTCCACAGTCCAGGTTGACATCACAGTAACTACCCAGAAAGACTCCTATATTCCAAATACGTTCATCTTAAAAAATTAAAAAATAAAAATGTATCCTGTGAATGTAACGTCTTTTCTTACTAACTTTGTCCTTCTACCTCCCCCAGCTCCAGAGTGCTACCCGGGAGGTTACCGCATGTTGAGAAACCCGTATCGCAGCGTGGACTTTGACTCCAGTGACCTGCAGAACACTGCTATACAGGACCTGATCTGTGATCACTCCCTCTCCCCAGGATGGTACCGCTTCAGCATTAACAACAAGCCTGCAGAGATGCCCACCAGCTGTGTGGAAGTAAGCTAAAGCTGCTAAACCATGCCGTCTTGCCCCTAGTGTGTAAAGTGGTTCCACCAGGCTCCATTTTAGGGCCTCTTTTATTTACCATTCACATAAATGATACAGGCAAAACTATGATTAACTCTTCACAGTGCAAGGGATTTTCATTAATTACGTTGTCCACTACAGGAGTTAATGTACTTAATCAAGTGGTTTTCTTGATGGAACATGTTGTGCATCCAATATTTAAAGCGTGGTGTATTATGAGAATTATAAAGATTATTCTTTATAAACATCCCAACTGTAGTTACCAATGCAAGGCATGAATTACACGGTTCATTCCAATGTAAATGAGTTCATACAACTGATCTCATTCAATACAGCTGTGTTTGGTTTTTGCTTTTTGCAGTTTTTTTTTTACAGTGAAAAGTTGAGTGTAAACTGTATAATGAGTAGCTACAGAACAGGTGGAAGCTTTTTCACAAAGCATCTCAAAGTAGGAATGCTGATCTAGGATCAGGTCCCCCCTCATACCCATTACAATTTAAAAGGCCAAACTGATCCTCGATCAGCACTTACTCTGAGATGCTTTGTAAATACGGGTCATTGTCTTCTCTCCAGATGAACAGATGTGGCACCCAGGCGCCTGTGTGGCTGTCTCTCACTGATAGCTCATTGCCCCGCCCAGGGGAGGTCCGCCAGCTCTCGGCCTGTGCCACCTGGCAGTTCTTCCACGGGAGCACCAAGGACTGCTGCCTCTTCCGCATCCCCATCTCAGTACGCAACTGTGGAGAGTTTCTCCTGTACTACCTGCAGCCCACCCAGGGGTGTATGGGATATTGTGCCAAAGGTGAATTAGAATGACAGAATCACTGTCAGTTTGGTGTGAATGGATGTATGGGTGACTGCTTCGCTGGAATTTGGAATTTGTTATTAGCCTTAAGATATGTCTGCTGCTCTATTTGTTCACTCTGGTCTAAAGCCTTTAAGTACATAGTGGAACTGACAAAATAAAAACAATTAAATGTATTTTTCTTGTTTTTAGTCATATCAGAATTTGGACCTAAATTATGTGCCCCGGGTGAGGTGGAAGTCAATGGGCAATGCAAAGGTAAACAACCACAACAAGCTCAAATAAATATGATTCACATTTATTCTTCATTTAATCATGTCTGGGTGGTCCTTGATATCAGCTTCTTGTTCATCCCTCAGCAAGTCTCCCTGCATTATCCTACAAGCCTGTGATCATCCCAGAGCTGGTGGGCAGCAGTGTCCACCTGCGATGCACCTTCAGTGGGGTGAAGACCTCGGGACTCCCCTTGGGCTATCTGGTGGTCTGGGCCCGACACCTGGCATCCAATATGAAGGTGGAGATCAGGAAAGATTCTATCATGGAGACCTTCTCATTGGTGGAGATGGACGGAGTCCACTTCAGACTGGGGGAGACGGTAATAATGCCTACCAGACGTGTGTATGTGGATGTGTGTGTGTTACGTGCGTGTGTGTGTGTGTGAGCTTACATGCATGCGTTTGTGTGATGGGGGTTGACCATCTTTGGTGGCTTAACCAATGGATGGATCCTGTTGACCTCTTGACCTTTATAACTGGGGTTCAACATGTAGAAAAAAAGAATAGAAGAAGGTGTGTCAGATTGTCAGGGAAGAGAAAGGAGGTCAGGAAGGGTAGAGGAATACATCAGACTCAGATTAGGGTTGGTCTTTCTTACTTTTAATTGTTGCGAGGACTCTTTCACATGATTCCCATCAAATGCTTTCTTTGTAATTGGTATGTGGCATTGAGGCTCTTCTTCTAACACAGATATTAGATATCTTCAACCTGTCCCTGTCACAGGCTGTAGTCACCACTTGCTTCAAGGAGAACAGCATAGTCCCAGTGCCCAAGAAAGTCATTTGGCATGTCATCTTGGTTATCGCCCTGTCACACTCACCCCTGTAATCGTAAAGTGCTTCGAAAGGCTGGTCATGGCCCATGTCAAGGCCAGCATGCCAGGCACACTGGACCCACTCCAATTTGCCTACCGCTCCAACAGATCCACGGAAGATGCCATTTCCATCGCTATTCATGTAAGGCATCTGGACTAGAGGAACACCTAGTATGTAAGAATGCTGTTCAGTGACTACAGTTCAGCATTCACCACTATTGTTCCCTCCAAGTTAATCACCAAGCTCAGAGCCCTTGGTCTGGACACTACCCTCTGCAATTGGGTCCTGGACTTCCTGAAAGGCAGACCACAGGCTGTGAGGATTGGCAACAACACCTCCACCACACTGACTCTAACACTGGGGCCCCCCAAGGGTGTGTCCTCAGCCCTCTGCTGCACTCCCTGTTCACCCCTGACGCCATGGCTTTGCATGATCCCAATTCCATCATTAAGTTTGCTGATGACACCACGCTTGTAGGCCTGAAAAGCAACAACGACGAGTCAGCCTCTAGATAGGAGGTAAGTGACCTGGCATTGTGGTGCCAGGAAAACAACCTCTCCCTCAACGGCAGCAAAACCTCAACGGCAGCAAAAAAGGAGTTGATTGTTTACTTTAGGAAGCAGAGGGAACATGCCCTATCCACATCAACGGGACTGCAGTAGAGAGTCAGCATTTTTAAGTTCCTCCGTGTCCACACCACAGATGAATTCACATGGACCAACAACATCACCACTGTTGTCAAGAGGGTGCAACAGCGCCTCTACTTCCTACGGCGGCTTAAGAAATTTGGCCCGTGCAGGAGTGTTGTGACGCACAGGAGG
Source organism: Oncorhynchus keta (assembly GCF_023373465.1). Taxonomy (NCBI): domain Eukaryota; kingdom Metazoa; phylum Chordata; class Actinopteri; order Salmoniformes; family Salmonidae; genus Oncorhynchus; species Oncorhynchus keta. The sequence goes on from NC_068450.1 coordinate 52,742,152, forward strand.
AAGACATTGAATAGGACCACCGCAAGCACACACCTTTGCCTCACACTAGTGTCAACTCCAAAGGGTTCAGACTCCTGACCTCCAACTGTTATCCTACACACACATCACAACTGCTGCTACCAATAGTTATTGACTATTGTTAATACTGCACTATTTAAACAGTTGCCCCCAAATCCACCCCTCCCCAATACACGTGTAAATATTGGACTATAAATTGTGCCTTCCTGTATTATACTTATGCTTAAATGTTTATTCCATTTACTTTATGTTCGTATTCTTATATTTTCTTATTTCTTATTGTTGTTGCATTGTCAAAAAGGAACCTGCAAGTAAGAATTTCATTGGACAGTGTAATACCATGTGTATCCTGTATACGACTAATACAACTTGAAACTTCAGATAGCAATTACTGTATTAGCCATTGGAAGCCATGTGTGGATGGATACAACGTGCGATGCTAGTTGTGTGTATCCATGACAAGCTGTGCAGTACAAAGCAGGCCTGGCCTCACTCATCAGGCTCTGTTCCACACATGCTGATGTCACAGCTGGGCTAGATCAGGGGTGACTACTTTACTGAGGATGGAGTTAAACACACAACGGCTCCAGCCCTAGCACATTGCTCATGTAGCCTACAAGCCACATGGCTCAGTGAAATGTTTGGATGAATTACACATGCAAGCCAACACAAATTAGAAAGACCATTTTTATGGCCTCATGCTTTTTTGAAGGGAAAATATTGGTGTTTCATTTGTGTCATAGATAGCTTTGTCACTGACTTGCCAGGTGAACACTTGATAGTAGCTACTTGTGTCATTCTTAACGTAGGATTATTTTTTACAGTTCTCCTGCAGTGTTTCCACGTTACTGGGTAACGCCAGCCGGACACAATCTCTGGCCAAAGAGAGTGAGAGCTTCTACGCTGGAATTAAGGTAAACCATCATGACTGATGCAATTTACTAAAACCCTCATCGTTCTGAATGTGTTTGAAGCTGGGATGGTTGTTGGTTGACCTCTAAGTTGTGTATAATCCATTGTTGAGCATTAAACTCCTCCTGAACTGCATCGCGTGCTGTAAAATAAATGAACATTGAGCCCAGTCTGTCCAGGAATCTGTGTCTGTACTCTCGCTCCCTCTCTCTCTCTTTGCCTACAGTTTGTTCCAGATGTGCTGCACATTGCGGAGGACGGAAAAGAGCATGCTGTAACCATCCACAGTACAGTGCCTATCCCTTGTTACGGGACAGAGAATGGCCGACCATGTGGAGTCACTCTCACTCTGAGTGTCCGTGACTCAGGTGAGAATTAGAATAGCCTAATTTCCATGACCATGCTCTGTGTTTGTTTTTCTTTCTTTCTTTTATTTAACCTTTATTTCACTAGGCAATTCAGGTAAGAACAAGTTCTTATTTACAATGACAGCCTAGCCTGGCCAAATCCTAACCCGGACGACGCTGGGCCACTTGTGCTCTGCCCTATGGGACTCCCAATCACGGCCTGTTGTCATATAGCCTGGAATCAAACCAGGGTCTGTAGTGACGTCTCTAGCACTGAGATGCAGTGCCTTTCGAACACTCGGGAGCCCCACTGTGTGAGCCAGTGCTTACTGTAGTAGTGCCAGAGGGGTTTAAAACCAAAAGACTCAACATGTGATTAATTCCTGTTTGTTTACACCCATCCAATCCTTTCTCAGATCTAGGGGCTAGGGGTTGATTTCATATTCAGGCTATCTGTCTTGCAGCTCTGTGGGGGTATTTACTAACCAGACACTGTTATGTGTCCTGTTGCCCTCCCAGACAGCCTGGATCCCAGTGTGGAGGCCCCCAACATGGCCCTGTCTACCTGCCAGGTGGAGCTGCAGCCTACTGCAGCCTGCAGCCGGAGACAGGGGTGTGCCTGGGCCAGCCTCACTCTCACCGCCGTCACAGACTTCACCCGCGACGGCAACCGCCCCAGCCTACTCAGCGCCACGCCACGCTCTGACGCACCGCGCCTCTGGAGGGGATACAGCCCCACACCTCTCAAGGTCTGACCGGGAGACCCATAGAAATATAATTAGAACACATTACAACACTACAATGGAATTAGAACTTTGGAATATTCTAATTCTCTTTTTGTTTCGCAAACCCTGCCTCCGGATGGGCTATAGCCCACTCCACTCAAGGTCCGAGAGAGAGAGATAATGTAGCTGTAAGCCTCAGAACAGCTGCTTATAACACTAACAGAACTGCAGTAAATGTCTGCATGACATAGCACCACAGTGTTTACATGGTTAAAGAGAAGACTGTTATGAACCAACGACAAATCACTCACACTGCTTTTCTACGTGGGCTTCCACTCTTTCCTTTAAACTAAGTCTTAGCATTACTCATGTAGCAAAACCCGTTGTGTCCTCCTAAACCTCTCGACTTCCCCTTTGTTTTGTCATCATTCAGTCATGCAGTCAGGCTAGCCACATCTGTGTTTAGTGTTTAAGCCAGTGAGACATGAAAGCATTTCGGCCTGTTTTTCAGACACTGACGCACACGCACATGAAAGCCCTGTGCTGTTGCAGACACTTTAATCAGCACGACCAGAGTGGGTCACGCTAAGCTTTGTTCCTCATACCTCTGCAGGTCACAGTTCAAGATGTTCCCACTGCAAGCTGCTACTCTCTGACTGATCCACACATCATTACGTTGGATGGCAGGTAGGTAACTGGGGCATTGGTGGTTAGCATGCTGTGTCCTCTGTTGCTCAGTTGGTAGAGCATGTCGCTTGTTAGATTCCCAGGACCACCCATTATGTAAATCACATTAGATTTACGATTTATGTCACTTTGGATAAAAGCATCTGCTAAATGGCATGTATTATTATTATATATTTGTGTGTTACATACAGACTTGGAGACTTCACACCCCCCTCCCCCAACAGACCTTCTTGTACACTGAAATACAGTGTGTTTCAAAATTGTTCTCATTTACTATGCATTTTGCCCCACATTACCTTGTTTTGGCTGATTTTAATGATCAAGAAGAGCTATTTACATCACCACTCCACCTCCTGCTAACTGATTAAGTTCGTTCCTGTAATTATTATTATTAACTATCCTCTCAAAGCTGGTACTTGAAAACATTGCAAAAAACACCCACTAATCAGAGATAAATATGTTTAAAATGTTTTTCAGACCGAACAGGTCCAAAGGGGACCAGTCCATAACCTTCTAAATAGATAAAACATTTTAAATCCTAATTATTTTTAAATAATTGCTTCACCTTCATCGTGCTTATGCAATCTCTAGATCCCATAATCAAAATACCCTTTTTGCTTGATTAGATTGAAAAGTGTTTTTTTTTCCCCCGATGATAATTATTGGAAACTAGGTCTTACCATTTATTTGAACTTGCCCGTAAAATAACTTTAAGTTGAACTTATTTGATGCACATGTTCAACTCTAACAAATTGCCACAGACATTTTCACGAGCAAGATGCACAATACATAAATGTTGGATTTGGTATTTTCAAGTAAGAACATCACAGCTATGATATCAGTCCAATTTATCACCCCTGTTTTAAGACCTGTTTCTCCCCACCAGACGCTATGAGAACCAACAGACGGGTACCTTCCTCCTCTACAAGAGCCTCCACCGAGCGTTCGAGGTCCAGGCTCGCCAGTGGGACTGTGGCAGCCGCCATTACGCTGTGTCCTGCAACTGTGGAGTGGCGGCCAGGGAGGGAAACGAGGTTGATTGATTCAATTGTTATTTTTGTACCATTATTTGACCAAGTTTGTCTCGTCGAGATTAAATATCTATTTTACAAGAGAGACCTGGCCGAAACGGCAGCACGAGAAGTTGAATACAAAGACACATTTACAACATAAAACACAAAGCACTATAGTTTAACATTTACACATTGATCAGGCAAGATGGTTTGAGGAAATCATTTATTGATTGAATGAATGATTCATAGATTAATTTAATTTATTTGAAAATTAACCCTAGAAGTCGTCAAATGGAGGTCAAATGGAGGTCAAATGGAGGACTGAAACGTAAATCACTCTTTTCTATACTAGTGGTGCGTGGCTAAGCTTTAAATGTCTCAAGAGGAAACCTTGCGACAAAAGCACCAAATTTGGCACAGAGGTAGATGTATGTACCCTGAACAGATATAGATATTCTCATTCTCATCGATGGGGCTGCAGTGGAGCAGGTTGAGAGCTTCACGGTCCTTGGTGTCCACATCAACAACAAACTAACATGGTCCAAGCACACCATGACAGCTGTGAAGCGGGCAGGACAAAACCTATTCCCCCTCAGGAGACTGAAAAGATCTGGCATGGGTCCTCAGATCCTCAAAAGGTTCTACAGCTGCACCATCGAGAGCATCCTGACTGGTTGCATCACTGCCTGGTATGGCAACTGCTCAGCCTCCGACCGCAAGGCACTACAGAGGTTAGAGCGAATGGCCCAGTGCATCACTGGGGCCAAGCTTCCTGCCATCTAGGACATCTCTACTAGGTGGTGTCAGAGGAAGGCCCTAAAATGTGTCAAAGACTCCAGCCACTCTAATTATGGACTGTTCTCTCTGCTACCACACATCAAGCAGTACTGGAGCGCCAAGTCTAGGTCCAAAAGGCTTCTTAACAGCTTCTACCTCGAAGCCATAAGACTCCTGAACATCTAGTCAAATGGCTACCCAGACTATTTGCATTGCCCCTCGCCCCTCCCCCTCTCCACACCACTGCCAATCTCTGTTGTCATCTATGCGTAGTCACTTTAATTAACTCTGCCTACTGTACATGTACATACTACCTCAACTAACCGGTGCCCCCGCACATTGACTCTGTACCGGCATCCCCCCTATATATATTGTTATTTTTTACTGCTTTAATTACATCTTACTTGTATCTTTTTTTTATCAGTATTTTTTGAAACTGCACTGTTCGTTAGGGGCTCGTAATGAAGCATTTCACTGTAAGGTCTACTTTGTATTCTGCGCATGTGACTAATAAAATGTTATTTGATTTGCTATGGAGCCACCCCAGATTTGGACCCCGGGAGGGTGTGGCAGCCAGTATAAAAAAAAAACATATGCGCTTTCATTCAATATCTCGATACCAATTGGAGAGTCTCATCTTTGATATGCAAATTGAACTGAGTTGATAGCCCATAGCATTCCAGAGTTAGAGCTAAAAGTCTGATGGCGCCCATATCACCCATTTTGGTGGCTCAATCGCCAATTTGTCAGCCTCTGAGTACCACAGAAACACTTTGAATGAATAACAGACAAATGTTCATAGCAAGTGGCTATGAAGAAACTTGATCAAAGTATCTCTTAAAACATGGAAAACATGGAAAACATTCAAAACTTATATTTTGAAATTTTCATTGTAAATGTATGACTTTTTTTATATATATGCTTATTTTGGGGAATTTAAACTGTTTACTTGTGTTTCATCGGTTAATAAAACAAAAAGCGTTACTTGCAATCATTACCAATTTGGGGTAAAAATTTGGGGTAAAAAAAAAGACACCACAATTGGCGCTTTTAAGCTAAAAATATGTTGCCGCTTTTATGAATAAAGAAATGTATATATACAGTATATACAGCTTGTAAATACAGTAGAGAACTATAAGGATAACACAATACAATCAATTACTTATTTTATTTTGTGGTCCTTAAGGTGGTCATGCTGGACATGTGTAATGGTCAGCTTCAGGAGACCAGGCCCCAGCTCTCTCTGAAGACCCTGGGAGGATATAACAGAGGCTCCAGTCAGTATCGGATCAAGATCCATGAATCTCACCAGGGGAAGAAAATTACAGTAGGTATTGGTTCATTTAACGGGATTACTTTTACCAAGTAGGTTTACCCATTAAATTGTTGGGAGAATATATTGCTTGTGCGACTTTCTTTTTCTTCCCTTTTCATTGTATCCAATTGTTAGTATTTACTATCTTGTCTCATCGCTACAACTCCCGTACGGGCTCGGGAGAGACGAAGGTCAAAAGCCATGCGTCCTCCGATACACAACCCAACCAAGCCGCACTGCTTCTTAACACAGCGCGCATCCAGCGCGCATCCAAACCGGAAGCCAGCCGCACCAATGTGATGGAGGAAACACCGTGCACCTGGCGAACTTGGTTGGCGCGCACTGCGCCCGGCCCGCTGGTGTGCGATGAGACAAGGATATCTCTACCGGCCAAAACCGTCCCTATCCCGGACGACGCTAGGCCAATTCTGCGTTGCCCCACGGACCTCCCGGTCGCAGCCGGCTGCGACAGAGCCTGGGCGCGAACCCAGGGTCTCTGGTGGCACAGCTGGCGCTGCGCTGCAGTGACCTAGACCATTGCGCCACCCAGGAGGCGACTTTCTATCTTTTTGTAAAATAAATTCTCAGGTAGTCAGCACCTCTACAAGCAATTTTGTTTATGTGTCAGCTCATGCTTTTTTACTAAAGTCATTAAAACCACTTTTATGGGCTGTTTCCTCCCTCACTGTCTAGACAGGTTTTGGGGATGTGTGAGTTTGTGAGCCCAATGAGCCCAATATTGAATGAAACGACTTTTACAAGTCATGGGAAAACACATTTCTGCTCGGGGCAATCTGCAACACTGTACGATTAATGTAATGTCCGACACTAGTTCACCAGATAGAAAGATTTGGAGTTAAATGTTGTTGTTTTGGTGAGTCCCAGTATGTACTACACTGATCCACACAAGAAAACAATGAGTGAACTCTTTCTATAATATGCAGTTTGCATTAAGATCTGTTAGAATTGGCGTCTGGGTGTAATAAAAGTGAACTCTTACTTTTATAATATATAATAATATATGCCATTTAGCAGATGTTTTTATCCCTTCTTATTCCTTTTGTAGTTGATCTTTCCATCTGGGGCCTTTGTAAGGGCGGACATCAGTGATTGGGGGATGAGCCTGTCAATCAGAGCTCCCAGTGTGGACTACAGCAGTACCACGGGACTCTGTGGGACGTTCGACCGGAACGGTCACAACGACTTCCATGGACCTGATGGGACCACCTATGGGAGCACTGAACAAGAACGCTTTGTGGAGGAATGGAGGTAACTATTAATGATTCTATATAGATCTGAGAGTGGTCCCCTGAGCTGGTAACTGTTCAGTGTACAATCCCCCACCCCTTTCCTTTTTTGTCATTTAGTTTGTAAGTGAATTGTTGTTCCGTAATAACCTTGGGTTACCTTTTCTATTTTAGCTGGCATGAGAAAAGAAATCCTTTATCAAATCCTGTGTTATCCCCAAGGCTTACTCTAATTCAGAGTCTGATGAGATAGCTCGTTGTCTGATCCATATCCCTCTGTTTCTTCTTCGTGTCAGGCTAGCCGCGGGGGAGAGCTTATTTGACACCATGCCCCCTGTAATGGAGGTGGAGGAACTACGGCCTTTCTGTCGGTGTCAGGAGGGCTATAGCATGTCTCTGCATTTCACCACGGGCCACACTGGCGATCGCCACTACAACTTTAACCCCTCGTCACCCCAGCACCAGGCCCAGTGCCAGTCTCATGACAACGTGGATTACACCTCTGTCTTCCCCTGGGTGGACACTACCACTGAGTACATTAGTAGCTCTGAGCCAGAACAAAGTGACCACCAGGGAGTGTCCATCCTGAACAGCCCAGCTCTGCCTATGGAGATACACAAACAGCCGAGTTCCCAGATGGTGGACTATGGTGGGTTTGGGGACCACGGTGATAAGAGTGAGAGAGAGGTTGACAGGGAGCTCAGAAGAGACTTCCTGGTTGCCGTAGACGACAACAGGCCCAAGACAAAGAGACAGGTGCTCATCCTTTGATTTTTTTTCTTCTATTTTGTCCTTGAGTTTATTTGAATGGCCCTTTGTTGTTGTTATTGTCATTATTGCTCTTATTACTCTTGTCATTATCAGGCGCTGTACGAGTTCCAGCCCATCTTCACCTCTCAGTCCCTGAGCCAAGCGGACCTGGAGAGCTTAGCCTATTTCTTCCCTGAGGACCACCACCTGTCTGCAGAGCGACCAGTGGCTCAGCCTGTGTGGCCCACCCCGAGTGGGCTTACCTCGGTCAAGGCCCTGGAGGTGTGCCAGCTCGCCCTGGGGAACTCCACGGTGGGAACAGTGTGTAGAGGGCTGCTAGGCCGGAGGCTGGATGAGGCAGTGGACCTGTGCATCCTGGATCTGCAGCTCAAGGTATTTCTGTTTGTGTCTGTGCCTGAAATGACCTTCTATTCCTTATATAGTTCACTACTTTTGATCAGAGCCCATAAGGGCGAGGAAATCTTGTGTCATTTTGGACACTACCGTTGTTGATTTTGTAACTTGTTAGTATAGGTCTTGTCTGCCCTTTTGTTAAGCCAATTGTACAGTATGCTCGTGGATTTCAGTTTCCATATTGACTGCAATGTGAGTGAAGTTCAACTTGAACTTACTGAACTTGATGTTGTAGGATGACCTGGCCTGGGAGGAGGCTCTGGTGCACTACCTGGAGAACGAGTGTGAGAGGAGGCTATTGGAGAACCGGACCCAGAGGGTCCTGGAGCTGGGGGAGTCCAGGGCTGGGCTGGAGGGGGTTGAGGGGATCATTGGGACGGTACTCACCGCACTGCGCTGCCCCAACTTCTGCAACGGGAACGGCCAGTGCACTGAGTGGGGTTGTCAATGCTATCCTGGCCACAGCTTCTACGACTGCAGCCTGGCTATCAGTGAGTATTCACTTGCAAACTGCTCAGAGATTGGGCATAATTTGAATCAAAACATCTTATCTTAAAATTGGATTTCACCAGCTTATTGGTCATTTTGTTGTTAAGTCTGCAACATTAGACTACTGCAGTCTAAAGTTATTTTTAATATTGGATACAGTGAGTAATCCTAATCCACATCCACAAAGGTGCATATAATTATAATGTAAAAGACAAAACTGACCCGAGATCAGTACTCCTATTCTGGTATGCTTTGTGAACATAGATCCTGATTGAGAGATGGGAGATAGTAGGATGCTGTTTATCACCAGGTAGCGGTCCGGGCATCCATCCGTGACCTCTCTCTGTGTGTTGTGTGATTTATAGTAGCTGATCTGGGATCAGGGTCCTAGGGGAATATGGCAGGGCGCGCCAATAAATCCAGCTAATAGCTCAACTGATCACAGGCGAGCATCAAGTCTCCCCCTGGGCCAGAGCACAGGGGGAGGAGGGGACATTGAAGGGGAATTGTCTCCTCTTTTGTGTTGATTGTTTGTTGTCATTCTTATTCAAGCAAATGCCATCGACTTCAAGAGTTTAATATCACTTATGACCTTGTTTTCTGTAGAAAGTAGAATCAAACTAGAATCAAAGGAGGCAGACATACTAGTACTGTACTTTATGCAGACAGAGTCAAAGGGACTCTTTGTTAAACTCATTCTGGCAGGTATTATAAAACAGTGTGCTGCTTCATGACAATGTACTTGAACATGACCTCCCAATTCTACGACTTTGTGTCTGGCTGGTGATGTATTTATTGCGACGGTCTCTGCGAATTTACTAACTGTGTTGTAGTCATGGACAACGTGCCATTTTGTCACATCATACGTAATGTATACCTGAGTGCCCTTGAATTGGTGAATCTTCCATTCTGGTTTGTCAGCGAGTGGGCTTGTAATTGCACGAGACTTGCATATTGAGTCTTTCTGTTTTGGCGCTTCCTCACTTACACATATTCCACTCCGTCTTCCCTCAACTCTGATGATCTATCTCTCTTCTCCTCTCCCCTCTCATCCCTTTCTCCTCTCTCCTCAGGTCAGCCCGTGGAGTTGACAGACCTGGAGAACAGTGGTCTGTGTGACATCAGAGCGTTCGACTGTCGCAGCGTCCGGGTCTTCGGCCTCGGCTTCATCGACTCTCCCAACCTGGGCTGCCACCTCACACGACTGATGGTGAGAGAAATACCTCAGACAATCGTCACGGTCATACAAGGACATACCTCCAAAGTGTTGCTGTATTAAACAGAGTGGGGAACACAGAAAAAGAAGACAGGATGCTGAAATCTCTCCAAATCAGTATTTTTTTCATTGAAAGAGTTCAGCAAAACTATGGTGCTCTAGATTCCCTTTTTCTGTCATAGGAGGGGGGCTCATTTCAGTAGGCCTTATAATCATCCCTCAGACAGACTGGTAAACTGCTAGTTTACAACAGGACTCCAACGTCAGCTATGTGAATAGGCAGAAGGTGGTGGGAGAATGGGTCTGTCTAACCAACCCAGTGTCACAGATTATTGTGAAATAGACATAAATTGCTTATTGGACTGTATATTTTTGTGCGTGCAGTTTACGGTTTTGTATAGAGTGCATTTCAATCACAGATGAGGACAGTGGGTTAGTTAAGACAGCAATGATAGGAGGGAGGTTGGTCAGGGAGGATGGGTTGGCATGTAACGTGAACGTCTTTCAACCCAAAGGTTGTGTGTTCAAATCTGATCACAGATAACTTTACCATTTTTGCTAATTAGCTACTTTGCAACTACTTACTACTTTCTAGCTACTTTTCAATTACTTAGCATGTTAGCTAACCCTTCCCCTAACCTGAACCCTTTATCCTAACTCCTAAATTGAGCCTGTTAACTACTTAGCTAGCAAGCTAACTAACCTTAACCCCTAAACCCCTAACCCCTAGCCTAGCTAACATTAGCCACCTAGCTAGACTACCTAACATTAGCCACAAAAAAAAATCAATTTGTGTAATGTACACCAATGCGTTATGAAGAAAGAAAATCATGTAATACACACAAAATGCGTTGCGATGAAAATTGTGCAATACTCTTTTCTTTTTCTTTTTTTCCGTGTGCCTGTGACAAATTTCGAATAAGTCATTTGTGTCTATTTCACAATTAAGCTGTGATATTGTGTAGGTCTTAACAAACTACTGCTCTGCGGGACTGGGGTTCAGCCATGATCAACGTTGTAATTACACATTAGACACACAATATTCACATGCTCTGATGGTGATCGATCGATCTATCTCCTCTAGTACCTGAATGGTGAGCGGGTTCCGCGAGAGAAGCAAAGGACCAGAGCTACCTTCCTGAGCTCCAAGGCTTTGGACTGTTCTGTCCCCTCGCTGAACAGCATGATGACTATCAACTCTGTCGACTTTATGGTGGATGACAAACCCTATGCTCGCTGGGAAGTCAAGGTAAAGTTATTTACAGTGTTATATAGTTATATCAATCAAGTTCATTCGTTGCGTCGTTCATTTTACTAAAGCGCATGGAAAGTCACCCCGTTTCCTTGCAAGAAACTGTGATTATGGCTCACTTGTTTTTAAAGTCAACTTGAAGTCTTCTGCTTTGCCCTGTTCCTGACCTTCTCGTTGCCTGCTCTATAGCCTATATATCATGTTCCAGCATGTCCCTGAGTGGTTTGGGATCGCTGTTTGTTTACTGCCATATTAGAAGACATTAGCATAAATCTCAATGTAGGAGACAGAGCCGTGGGGCCTCTCTCCTCACCCTCAAGGTTAGCCCAAAGTCAGGTCTGTCTGCTGAAGTGGATTATGTGAGCCTGGGTAAGTGGGCTTAGAAGATGAGCCCAATATTACCTACCTTAGCCCTGGCTCTGCCATTAATCTACAAGGTTTAGGGGAGCTTGAGTCACCCATCCCATAGGAGTGTGAGGTACATTTGTATTGGATGCTGTGAACATGTCTAAGTGTGCATAAGCATGAATTTCAAATCCTATATCAAATTGTTTTTATGTTGTTTTTTTTTTTGTTTTTTTTTACAGTATGCGAGCTTCAACCTTCGGTAATCATATTAAATGATTTACTTAGCTAAACCACCAAACCATTTGTCCATCCATACCAAGCTCAAGACACGGAAGCCCTCCTAATTGATATGAATGTCTGAAACTGGTTAGCACTCGAGTGTGTTGAGTATTGGTTGGTTACAGTGTTGTTTCCTTCCTGTCTCAGGTGACCAATGACGGCTCTCAGTACAGTGAGCCTAAGTTGCTAACAATCTACGATGGTGTGTGCCAGGTGTGTGAACCAACCCACTCCGGACTCTGTAAGTTAAAGGTAACTAATATACACCACACAAACCCGCGCACACATGCATGCACGACCACACACACATACGCACACACACACACATTCATATTTCCCCTAAAAGACCCAGTGTATCTCCTCAAGAACCATGCAGTATTAGGACAACTCTTCACCACTGAGAAAGGCGTAAGCTATTCGTATAACGAGAAGAAGTGAAAACCAGGCTGTCTCGTAATGTCTGCAGGGTAGCTGTTGTTGAACATGCTGTGCAACATGTTTAGTGAAGTGTTGTTGTACATCTTTACTCTTGGGTTTACTGTACAGTGGAAACCAGGCTCTGGAATACCGGTTGTCTCTAGGATGACTAAAACAGACACTCACAACATCACTTTCAGAGCTCCCTACGTCCAAGGATGTTTATTCTACACCACAGATGTTATGAATGTCCTCTCTACACACCATACAGTACGCACACACACACACACACACACACACACACACACACACACACACACACACACACACACACACACACACACACACACACACCACGCACGCCCCCCACACACACACACACACACACACACACACATTGGAACGCAAGCACAAACACACACACACACACACACACACACACACACACACACACACACACACACACACACACACACACACACACACACACACACACACACAGGGGACTACTGTAGCTGCTCCTGCCAATTATGTTTTAATCAAATTGAGTTACATTTGGAAGATATGGATTTGTTAGTGTTTGTTTTCTGTTAATTTCCTGCTGTGCTTTTCTTCTATGGTCTCCAGAGGGAGGCTCAAACATGTCCTAGTGCTAAACATTGAGAAGATCATATTGCATGACACTTTAATCAAAAAATTGTTGCTTCATAAATTTGTACAAGTTCATCTCTCACACACTCTTCCTTGAACCTTTTTATTCCTATTTATCATCTCAGTAAATGTAGTAACAGTGAATGTCCTTCCTTCCTTCCTTCCTTCCTTCCTTCCTTCCTGCCTTCCTTCCTCTGTCTGTCTGTCTGTCTGTCTGTCTGTCTGTCTGTCTGTCTGTCTGTCTGTCTGTCTGTCTGTCTGTCTGTCTGTCTGTCTGTCTGTCTGTCTGTCTGTCTGTCTGTCTGTCTGTCTGTCTGTCTGTCTGTCTGTCTGTCTGTCTGTCTGTCTGTCTGTCTGTCTGTCTGTCTGTCTGTCTGTCTGTCACCTTTCTCTCTCTCACCTTTCTCTCTCTCACGTTTCTCTCTCTCACCTTTCTCTCTCTCACCTTTCTCTCTCTCACCTTTCTCTCTCTCACCTTTCTCTCTCTCACCTTTCTCTCTCTCACCTTTCTCTCTCTCACCTTTCTCTCTCTCACCTTTCTCTCTCTCACCTTTCTCTCTCTCTCTCACCTCTCTCTCTCTCTCTCACCTCTCTCTCTCTCTCTCACCTCTCTCTCTCTCTCTCACCTCTCTCTCTCTCTCTCACCTCTCTCTCTCTCTCTCACCTCTCTTTCACTTTTCTCTCTTTCTCTCCCTCTCTGTCTCTGTCAGGAGAGGACATGCAATATAGATGGAATGTGTTTTGCTAAAGGAGACTCCAATCCTGCCAGCCCCTGCCTCCTCTGTAATCCAAACACATCCAAATTCACGTGGTCCGTAAATGAAGGTAAATCAAACCCGTCAAATGGAAATTAATGTTGAATATTGTGGAACAAAATATGCTTGAAAAGTCTCAAACTACACACTGATACAACAGACTGCAAACAGCTATGGTGACCGTGATCGGCATGTAAGGTTTGAAAAAGGATCAACATGTTGTCAATCGGAGAATATCAATTGCATATCCTTGATTCCTTGCGTCCTCTCTCCTCCTTTTCAAAAACCATTCGATGAGAAGGTCAGATCTCCCTCCCCTTTGATCTCATCCAATGGGTTTTGAGACGGAGGCGAGGAGAGAGGACGCGAAGGATCAAAGAAATGCAATTCAAATTCTCGGCAAAGACTAAAGTGGTAGGTGACCGTCTTGAGGAATGATAGAAGGAAACGATAGATAGCGGTGCTCTTGCCACGGTCATTCGTTTTCACTTGGAGGGGGATCTGTCACACTGGTATAGAGAGGAGAGACAATCTCTCTCTTTCTCCATTTTCTCTCCTTTCTTCTCTCTCTCCCTTTTCTCTCCTTCCTTCCCTCTCTCTCACTCTCTCCTCCCCCCCCCTCTTTCTACCCCTCCTCAGGTATATTTACAGTCTGCCTGCCGGCCTGCAACACACCCACCCGCCCAGGGCTACAGATGCTTCCTATATCTTTGCGCTGCATGGTTCACTTCATTAACACCGTCTAATAGGGATTAATAATAGACAGTCAGACAAGATTGATCATGATTGGCACAGGGTACATTTGATGGAGTGGAGAACTTTGGAGTTTTATGACTCAGATGACATGATTCTCTTTTAGTTGAGTTAGAGGTCAGGAAGTTTCATTTATGGGCTTTGAACAGATTTCCCTTTGAAGGTTATATTGTTGGATTATACTTGCAAACACACACGCAGGCACGCACGCACACGCACACGCACACGCACACAATAACACACACACAAATGAGAAAATCGTCTCTTAGTAGGCCTCGAACAGGCCCTGCCTTCCTCTCTTCTCGGGGGCTGTGTGTTTCTGAAGCAGCCTGTCCCTGTGTTACTGTCTATGTCATTAGGTCTCAGCTCTGAGGAAGATGTCTGGTCCCATTAGCTGTGTCATCAGTCTCTGTCCCAGTGTTAGATCAAAGGAGAGCAGGCCATCTGCAGGGGCTCTGTTTCTTTACCTGTCAGGACCTGTCTAAATGCACTCTGCAACAGAGGAGCCTGTCTTCACATGTCTCTGTGTCCCTGTAGAGAGACTGTACCCCTCCCTCTCACCCTTCACCCCCTCCCCCTTCCTCTCCTCTCCCTCCCGCCATCCCCAACCCTCTCTCTCTCCCTCTATCTCTCTCCCTTCCTCCTTCCCTCCCTTCATCCCTCCATCCCACCCCGGACACTAACATGTTGTGACAGCCCTTTGGGGCTTCACAGTGTCAATGATGCTCTCTGTAGTAGACTACAGTACACCAGTTCCCCCTCAATTTCCCTGTGTGCTCGGAACTAACCTCTCAAACAGCTGGAGTACAATAATGAATACTGTCTGTCAACCACAGTGGATAAAAAGAGAATACTTTTGACTGTTTTATCTTTTGTCTGTACCTCTCTCTCTCTCTCTCTCTCTCTCTCTCTCTCTCTCTCTCTCTCTCTCTCCCCCTACCCCCAGTTAACCAGCCCCCCATCCTGCACGAGCCTCAGGGGGGCCTCAGCACCTTCGCGGGGGAGAACTTTGTGTTCCAGTTCACGGCGGCGGACCCTGAGGGCTCGGCGCTCCTCTTCCTCCTGGAGCAGGGCCCTCCCGACGCCAGCCTCTCCCCCGCCGGCCTCCTCATCTGGAAAGTCCATCCAGTGGAGACACAGGGGAAGTCTCGGCAGAGCTTCGAGTTCACGCTGTCCGACGAGTGCAATGCCCAGAGCAGCTACACCGTCGAGGTGAGAAAAGGGGGAGGGGGTGACTTGTAAACAGTTTATTCCTACCTCCCTCATTCCCTCCCTCTCTTGGTGGGTGGTGCACCACCGGTTAGCCCCCAAAGCCTGAAAACAGACCTCAGTCAACACATGCATTCATCACGGATGTGTTTCTCTCCACACCATAGCTCCTCCGTACGTGCTTATCCTCTGTTGACGTGCTGTCCGTCTGCTTAGAGCTGGAGAGGACACTGGTTACCATAGGATGCGTGTGATAACAAGTTGACAACACAGGGTTTTGTCATTCCCAGGTTCATTGCCCATAGTTGGTCATGTGGTTATCAAACCGTTTACCCCAGAGCTGTGAGACAGCTACAGTATCTGCACCTTAGCCTGTGAGCCCAGGTCTGGCTTGGCACGGACAGCAATAAAGAAGACATTGATATGATGCTTATAATCACCCTCAACTCCCATGGTATAAAACAGTAATACGAGGATCTCTTTCCGTGATCATTAGAGAGCTGGAAGCAGATGGTGGTTTCCTGTCTGAGGGTATTTGTAGAGTCAGAGTGGGTATTCATCTCTTTATTAGCAGTGAGAAGATCTAGGGAAAGTGAAAATAACCATACGCTGTGATTAAGCAGACCATATGAAGCTATTCTGCTCCTATAACAGGCTGAGTATGATGCCATTTAATTGGCTATGTTGAAAGCTATGTAGGCAACCGCTGTTTGTCTGTCCTTCCGTCTATCCGTCCGTCTGTCTTCTCTTCAGGTGGCTGTGAAACCTTGTGGGTGTTTGAACGGCGGGACGTGCGTGACCAACGTGGCCTTCCCGGCGGGCAGCGGAGAATACCTGTGTGCGTGTCCCCAGGGGATAGGAGGGGTCCTGTGTCAGGAGGACTTTGACGCGTGTCTTTCGGCTCCATGCGGTGCCGGGGGGTGTGTTGATACCGTTGATGGCTTCCTCTGTGAATGCCCTGCAGGCCTGAGAGGTAAGGCTACAGGAACACACACGCAGGTGCACACACACAAAGGCAGGCAGAGGAACCCAGAACTGTGTATTGACACTGTCAGAGATCTGATATATTTTCCCCCCTCCCCGTTCACCACTACCAGCAACAAAGAGTCCAGAGTCTTAGTGGTGTTTGCGATGTATTCAAAACCCCTGGTGAAAACACAGATCTGTGCTGCCGTGGGTTAACAAACAGCTGCAGGCTAGACACGATCACAAAGATAACCATCAAACAACCACAACCATCCATCAAACAGCATCAGGTAGGCGGCTTAACCCTTGGACACACGCCCTCACAGGCCCTAATAGGTTGTGCCCCTCTCAACTACTGCCCTGCACAAACAGGCGACTTTCAGCACCACGGACAGCAACCCAAATGCCAGCGAAAAGGCCTACTTGTGACAGCGCTGCAAACGCAACATGGTAGTCAGCACTACCGATTGAGAGAGACATTCTGTCCTCACACAATAGACATGCAATGTAATAATAGTAGATGGCACTACTGTAAATAAACACTTGCACGTGTAAACAAAGCCCATCCGTCTGTACTTCTGGGTTGAGTCATCAGTGACTGAACTGTAACACTCGTCCCAGTTGGCCCTCGGTTTTAAAAGTCGGTCTGATGATGGCAATGGTCTTAAGACGTTGGTGGCACCCGTGGGGGAACTGGGTTTGTATCCTGTAGGTTAGACTAGCTCTCGTCTGAACATTGATATTGTCCATTATGTTATAGTAGATTAGCCCCCTCTCTACTCTGATCGACTGTTTACTATGAGTTCTCGCATACCGCCAGGCCCAGTTCATTGCATCTCTGCTTGAACAGCTCATAGAAACGATCAAAGTCTTGTCGCTGCCCTTCCAGTGCTTTCGTTGTGATTCTGATACTGATAAAGCATATACCAATATCCATGACTTTGTTCTGCAGAACACGGATGAAGCAATTTTACATAGAAAATTCCATCATATGGGTAAAAAAACGAACAATTTGGCGGTCTCTACATGGGTTGCTAACTGTTTAATAGTTCCACATAGGGGCCCCTGGGCCTGTTTGATGAGCTGGCGCTCTCATCGTCGGCACGGAATGCCCACTCCTACCGAGGTAGCGTGACGTAGCATTGTCTAAGTAGGTCTTTCGAAATCTCTCGGGTTCTCTTTTCGTGCACCCTGAACATCTCCGATGTTCATTCATTGCCACATGTTTGAAGAACTACCTGGCTTTGGATATGAGACGTAGACTTCTCATGCTTGTTGAGTGCTGTGTGCAAGTTGTTCAAGTCGCCGTGACCGGCTCTTGTCTACACGCTGTCGCTGGTGAAGAAGCGGGCAGGGGAAGTAGTCGAGTCGGCTGTTATAGCAGGGCAGCCACAGAGTCAGTCTTTCCGTTGATACCACTCATATTGAAGTTATTGTGTTGTTTTCTGTGTTGGTCGTCGGTCCCTTAGCACCCGCTGTTTCGCTCGAAAATTCAACTTTGAAAACGGTTTCAGATGCAATATGTTTAGCCATCCCGATCAGCTTCCTTTATCTCGCTGTAAAACGAACGTAGCTGGCAGATGACGTGTGACGTCCACAGCCGGGGATGCTGGCTGTCCCAAATGCCTGTCCCATAACTCCTTGTCACGCCATTATGCCATTATGGGTATTTATTATTGGAGAGCAGTGAAGATGGATGGGACATATTGACACTTGAAAGGCAGCGAAGCTCTCTGCCTGCCTTTTGGCGCCCGTTAAGCTGGCAGTATGAGGTAGAAACATGCACGCGGAAGTCATGTCAGTGCCTTGCTTTGAGTTTGGAGTTTGGCCTACTTGTGTCTTTTGTAGCAGATCACCGCAAGTTTGGAAAGCGCTTGTTCAGAAATGGATTTTATCATGCAGAAAAAAATGAATGACGACAAAATTATTATTGATAAAAATGTATGTTTATTTATTTTTCATTGCAGTTCTTCTTTCATTCATTGTGCCTGCCCTGACCGCACGTCACCGGCTGAAAATGCATTAACTCTCTGTTGTTGTATTGGGCTTCCTTGGCTCTATGTCTATGTCTGTGAGCTTGGCTCAGACCTTGTCGTTCTGTCTTTGTGGGTATAAGGGCTACTACCTGTTGTAGTAATGGACTTTGGCTGTCTGGCTTTGTGTTGTCTGTTGTAATAATGTCTGTCCGTCTCTGGGACTCTGTGTAGGCGCTACCTGTCAGGAAGATGTGAATGAGTGTGAGAGGACCCCCTGCTTGCCTGGAGTCCAGTGCTTCAACAGCTTCGGCTCCTACAGGTGTGGAGGCTGTCCCCACGGCATGCTGAGAGATGGGACCACCTGCACAAGTAGGCATGGTCAATCAATCAAATGTATTTATCAACACTTAGGTAGGTAGGCATGGCCAATCAAATCACTAGTGCTACCACACTACTGTATCAGTTAGCCAATTCACTCCCATAGAAACAGATTGGGCCTTGTTTGTCAATGTGGAAAAGGGATTGATTTGATATGAATATAAGACATGTTACAAAGACGTTCCAGAGGTACTTGCAACTTTCTCCCACCTGTAATATGGAAGTGGATGGAAACGTAAAGCTGCATGGACCGGTAACTGTGGGAAGACCCGACCGCCACTGTTATCTTTGACAGGACAAACGGAAACAATACGACATTCCAGCTCAGCATTCCACAATTCCCATATCTGGATAACATTACTCACACAACAGTAATGGGAATAATAATTGCCACCGCACTTTGAACCGCTCACATGATAACCAACAGGGATGCATGTCCAATGGAAACCAGAACCCCCCCCCATATATTATTTTTGGGTGTTTAGCTGAGTTAATTGGTGAAGCACTTCTTCCCTGAGGGAGAGCAGAGCAGAGTGTATCCTGACACCTGGCCCAAGGCAGCACCTCAGGTGTGACAGCTAACTGACAAAGGCCATTAGAGGTGAAGTGTGGGAACCTGGAAGGGTGCAGAGGAGGGAGCAGAGAGTAGGGCTGGGAGGAAGGAGCATGGCAGAAGGCAGTGATGAGGTAAGGGGCCTGGCTAGCAGCAGGGAGATGGAAGAGGAGCATGACCTGGTGGAATGGAGAGTGATCTACCGCCTGGGCCACAGAGCTGAGACGAGGCAAGGTAATGTAAGGTGAGGTGAGGTGTGGGGCCTGGTTGATTACAGAGTGATCAACAGTACTGCCTGAGCCTAAAGCTTAGGTGAGGAGAAGTGAGGTGCGGTGAGGGGGAGAGCATGGAAGGAGCATGGCCTAGTTGAATACAGAGTGATCTACCGCCTGGCCGCAGGGCATGGGCGAGGGGAACAGGGCGAGGGAACAGGGCGAGGAACAGGGCGAGGGGAACAGGGCTATGGCGGTGAGGGGGAGAGCATGATGATCTACCGCCTGGGCCACAGAGCTGAGACGAGGCAAGGTAATGTAAGGTGAGGTGAGGTGTGGGGCCTGGGTGAGCAGGGAGCACAGAGCTGAGGCGAGACAAGGTAATGTAAGGTGAGGTGAGGTGTGGGGCCTGGGTGAGCAGGGAGCACAGAGCTGAGGCGAGACAAGGTAATGTAAGGTGAGGTGAGGTGTGGGGCCTGGTTGATTACAGAGTGATCAACAGTACTGCCTGAGCCTAAAGCTGAGGTGAGGAGAAGTGAGGTACGGTGAGGGGGGAGAGCATGGAAGGAGCATGGCCTAGTTGAATACAGAGTGATCTACCGCCTGGCCGCAGGGCTAGGGGAACAGGGCTAGGGGAATAGGGCTAAGGGGAACAGGGCTGAGGGGAACAGGGCGAGGGAAACAGGGCTAAGGGGAACAGGGCAAGGGGAACAGGGCTAGGGGAGCAGGGCGAGGGGAGCAGGGCGAGGGGAGCAGGGCGAGGGGGAGCAGGGCGGGGAACAGGGCTAGGGGAGCAGGGCTAGGGGAACAGGGCTAGGGGAACAGGGCTAGGGGAACAGGGCTAGGAGAACAGGGCTAGGGGAACAGAGCTAAGGGAGCAGGGCGCGAGGGGAGCAGGGCGAGGGGAACAGGGCTAGGGGAACAGGGCTAGGGGAACAGGGCTAAGGGGAACAGGGCTAGGGGAACAGGGCTAGGGGAACAGAGCTAGGGAACAGGGCTAGGGGAGGGGCGGGGGAACAGGGCTAGGGGAACAGGGCTAGGGGAACAGGGCTAGGGGAACAGGGCTAAGGGGAACAGGGCTAAGGGAACAGGGCTAAGGGGAACAGGGCTAGGAGAACAGGGCTAGGGGAACAGGGCTGGGGGAACAGAGCTAAGGGAACAGGGCTAGGGGAGCAGGGCGAGGGGAGCAGGGCGAGGGGAGCAGGGCGAGGGGGAACAGGGCTAGGGGAACAGGGCTAGGGGAACAGGGCTAAGGGGAACAGGGCTAGGGGAACAGGGCTAGGGGAACAGGGCTAGGGGAACAGAGCTAAGGGAACAGGGCTAGGGGAACAGGGCTAGGGGAACAGGGCTAAGGGAACAGGGCTAGGAGAACAGGGCTAGGGGAACAGGGCTAGGGGAACAGAGCTAGGGAACAGGGCTAGGGGAACAGGGCTAGGGGAACAGAGCTAAGGGAACAGGGCTAGGGGAGCAGGGTGGGGGAACAGGGCTAGGAGAACAGGGCGAGGGAACAGAGCTAAGGGAACAGGGCTAGGGGAGCAGGGCGGGGAACAGGGCTAAGGGGAACAGGGTGGGGAACAGGGCTAGGGGAACAGGGCTAAGGGGAACAGGGTGGGGGAACAGGGCGAGGGGAACAGGGCTAGGGGAGCAGGACGAGGGGAACAGGGCGATGGGAACAGGCCTAGGGGAACAGGGCTAGGGGAACAGGGCTAAGGGGAGCAGGGCTAAGGGGAGCAGGGCTAAGGGGAACAGGGCTAAGGGGAACAGGGCGAGGGAAACAGGGCTAAGGGGAACAGGGCAAGGGGTTTCTGGGCTAAGGGGAACAGGGCGAGGGGTACAGGGCTAACAGGGCTAAGGGGAACAGGGCTAAGGGAACAGGGCTAAGGGGAACAGGGCTAGGAGAACAGGGCTAGGGGAACAGAGCTAGGGGAACAGGGCTAGGGGAACAGAGCTAGGGGAACAGGGCTAGGAGAACAGGGCTAGGGGAACAGAGCTAAGGGAACAGGGCTAGGGGGAGCAGGGCGGGAACAGGGCTAAGGGGAGCAGGGCTAGGGGAACAGGGCTAACGGGAACAGGGCTAACGGGAACAGGGCTAACGGAACAGGGCTAAGGGGAACAGGGTGAGGGGAACAGGGCTAGGGGAACAGGGCTAAGGGAGCAGGGCTAGGGGAACAGGGCGATGGGAACAGGGCGATGGGAACAGGGCGATGGGAGCAGGGCTAAGGCGAACAGGGCGAGGAGCAGGGCTAAGGGGAGCAGGGCTAAGGGGAGCAGGGCTAAGGGGAGCAGGGCTAAGGGGAGCAGGGCTAAGGGGAACAGGGCTAAGGGGAACAGGGCTAAGGGGAACAGGGCAAGGGGTTTCTGGGCTAAGGGGAACAGGGCTAAGGGGAACAGGGCTAAGGGGAACAGGGCGAGGGGTACAGGGCTAAGGGGAACAGGGCGAGGGGAGCAGGGGCGAGGGGACTGGGCTAAGGGGAGCAGGGGCGAGGGGAACATGGCTAGGGGAGCAGGGGCGAGGAGAACAGGGCTAGGGGGAGCAGGGGCGAAGCTGGGGAACCATCCATAAGACACACATAAGCACCTAGAGGGAAATCCAATTCTCATTCAGCAGACGTTTGTTTCTGTGGTCCAGGGTAAACCACTTGAATTCTGCAGGAGTGCAGACACACACGTACGCACACGCACTTGCGCGCACACACACACACACACACACACACACACACACACACACACACACACACACACACACACACACACACACACACACACACACACACACACACACACACACACATACACTTAGTTACCATTTTGCTACTGAAAAGCCATGCCATGTTTCCACCAACATCCCTCTTTTATTTCCCAAGCATCTTAGTCTTTCTCTCTCCTTGATCTTTTTCTCCCTCTGAGCGATGAGTTTCGACTGAGTGGTCCTCTGCTTTGTTTATTACAGTGCCATGCTGCCTCGACAGGAGTTACACTGCCAGGTTTATTTCACTTGCCATCGCTCCACTCTGCCATCATCAATCACACAGTCTCTCTCTCTCTCTCCTCCTGCTCTGCTTTTCTTGCTTTTTTAAAAACATATTTTTTTACACAAATCTGCTGCTCGCAGATCTATTGTGGAGCTGTGATTTCTAGCGGTGTAGGTGTGAGATGAAAAGTGTTGTAAAAAAAAAAAGAACTGTGGACCAACATTCTTGAATAGAGTGTGAGAAGTTTCTATTAAATGTTTTTAATAAAAACAGTATTGGTTGTGTGACAGCATAAGACAAACATTTGGCTCTGAACCTGAAGTGTCCTCTATCTATCTCTCTCCCAGCATCATAAAAGCGCTGAGGTGTTACGAAGTCCACCTCTTACTCTCTCCATGTGTCCACATCTGTCTCTAACACAACAGCAGCTGTACGGTCAATCCCCATTGTCCCCAGCATTGGACCCACCACTGTCCCTACCACCACCACCACCTCTAAGTCCTCATCCAACAACAGACCAGACCAACACAATCCACCCAGGATGGACACTGGCCGACCTGGAATCCCACCGACCAATCAGCCTGGACTCCCACAAACCAACATGCCTGGAGTTCCAGAGGCCAACAGGGCACCTGTCAAGGCCCCAGCTGTACATACACCATCGAAGAATGGACAAAAAACTGGCAAGTACCCTGAGTACACCAAACATTAGGAACACTTTCTTAATATTGAGTTGCATACCCCCCCTCCCTTTTGCCCACAGAACAGTCTCAATTCGTCGGGACATGGACTCTACAAGGTGCTGAAAGCGTTCCACAGGGATGCTGGCCAATGTCGACTCCAATTCTTCCGACATTTGTCAAGTTGTCTGGACGTTTTTTTGGGGGTGGTGGACCATTCTTGACACGCACGGGAAACTGTTGAGCGTGAACAATCCAGCAGCGTTGCCGTTCTTGACACAAACCGGTGCGTCTGGCACCTACTACCATACCCCCGTATTTCCCAAAAGCCCCTGGCTGATACTCTTCAGATCGCCTACAAAAGGCTGTTTAACACCTGGGCTCATATAATAGTTCATCAGGGGTGTCACATTGCTCCGCGACTGAGTACCTCGTTGGCATTGGCAGCTATAACCAGTCCAGTTAGCGGCCTTGCAAAATTGCCTGTCATCATCATCACACTAAAGGGCTAGAGATGGGATTGAAAGGCACACAGCGAAATATGCCATCTCCTGTCGACCCCGTCGTTCCGATAAAACCACCCATTGTCTGAGTGGATTCTGCTGCCCTAGTCAAAAAATGAGACACAATTCACAGGCGATAAGCCTTAATATGTGGAGTCATAACGCTGATAAATCACTTCCTAATAAAAGACAGATGGTCCATTCTTTTTCCTATTTTGTCACCGTGAAGATGGAACGCTTTATTAGACTGAGAGGGAGACGAAACGCTGTGCGGCACGCAAATGGGAAAAAGAGAAGGGTTGCCCATGTCACGTTTCAAAGCTTCTAACCGCACTGCAATGACAGTCATTCGGTCTCAGTCTGCTCTCTTCCATAGATCCGTCACAGAATAGAGATATGCTGAGAAACGTGCAATACCAACGTAACACAGCAGAGTCGAGCCATAATACACTTTTGATGATGTGCTGGTTTGATGTGGTGCCTGTGCAAGGTGCGAAACAAAGGACAAGGACGAAGTTATGGGTCAAACTTGACAGAATCCATCTAAAAGTGCCAATGATACCAGCAGTTTCAGTTCTGAAGTACATAGCTTCGTTTAAGACGAATAGGGCGATTGGCATTTTCATCACTCTTCTTTGTGGGTGGGGGTGAGAGGGGAGCCCAGGAGGGGAGTGAAGGCCTCTGGGTAGAGGGAAGATGATGCAGCTGGATTGGGGGTGAGGGCAGGTCTGGAGGTGAAGACAGGGGGACACAGTCGGGGTCTCACACACACACACACACACACACATCTCTCGCTCGCTCGCTCCAACGGGTTTCTGACCTTCATCGCGTATCAATCAATTACTCCGAGACTTTCATCCCGAAGCACCTTAATGAGCCTCCTGCCATCAAAACACAAAGTGCCAACTAAGACTTTCTCCACAGTCCTAATTTCAGTTATAAAGTACCTTTATATAATTGGTCTTCCCAGACTTTGCATTTTAATCAAAGACATTTGAGCAATTAGCAACTGTAGCAGCTTTGGATTTAACTGTGAGTTCTGCCACATAAAATCTGCCAGGCAGTGTTGAATATATCACCCCGGTTGGCAACTGTATGTCAGTGGTATTTGTGAGCTGTTTACATCTATGGGGCTGCACTGATTTGAATTATGACTAATCATGAAATGTGCAAACGAAGACAGCATGGTGTGGCCGATGCAGAGGCATTGACAGCTGATTACAGCATCCCACTGAGCATAAACAAATGGTGAACATTGCTATTCAGGTGAAGGCGAGGGGGAAGGGAATTCATTGGATAAATATGTACATCTCCTGGGGATGATGACAGTGATTATGTGTTCCAGGCTTAGGGCTATCATCCCATGCAGGGAACAACAACAATGTGACAGGTACGTGTGCCAGCCGACCGTGCTTCCTGGGGGTCCAGTGCATCGACCGACGTCCACCCTACACGGGCTATGTCTGCGGGCGCTGCCCACCGCCCCTCAATGGCAACGGACGCACCTGCACCAAAACGGCTCGAGGTAAGACTTCGTCGTGAAGTGTTACACCACCTCCCTGGCCGTAGTTACTAGCCTGGTCCCAGATCCGTTGGTGCTGTATAGCCAACACCTGTTGTTGCCTATGCCAAGGACCATAGGAATCGGCAAGACAAAAACAGATCTGGCACCAGGCTATCTAAATACGTTAGTACTTTCAAAAATATGTAAATAAAAAGTACATGCACCACCACGCATTGGCTTTTAGTATTTATTCTACTGTCACTGTTGGAAAACTATTTGAAAACAATCTGATGTAGTGTGAATGGTCCTCAAGTGCCTCTGTGCCGTTACCATCCCTATTAAACCTGGTCTCAGGGCAATTTGTAAGATTTGGTATGGAAACATGTTTCCTCCCTTTAGTGTTGTATATTTAATTATATTAGGTTACATTATGAATAGAATAGTGGTTGTACAATATCGTACGATTTAGGGGACATATAGAGTCAAACATCTTACCCGGTCGTACAAAAGCATATGAATTGGATGCGTTATCTCATACATCTTGAAGAACATATAGCATTATACCTCTTTTTCTGAGACCAGGTTGCCTGTTGAGTCCTAACAACCAAGGAGAATGACTTAATTTGTTTTAACCCATCCCGCCCTTCAGAGGACACAAAAATATATTTGTATTTTTATAGCTTTTTTGTGGTAGCCATTTTACGTATCGCACTTTACATATACATATTTACGTTGTTGGTTAGGAGAACAAACGACAAATGTTAGGGTAATTTATGTCAAATGTGAACAAAAACAGGTTAGGAGAACTAAGGTTAGGAAAGAGTTAGGGGAAGGGTTAGCTAAACAGTTGTCCCCGACACGTCTCAAACACGCAACCTTTGGATTGCTAGATGGTCGCGGAATATGCCCACCCATCCTTCCCCACAAACATCCCTACTTTAGTTTCTGTCTAAGGTAACTAAGACCAGGGATCTAGGCTGCAGGACAACTTTTTCTTGAGCGGATGGTCGGATTGGCCAGAACGTACGCTGCAAATTGACCACAAGAAGTCCAAACAGATATTTAATTTCAAGCCTTGCTTATATTTGTTTACGATGCGTGGCAATTAAAATCACTTGGAGCTGTTTTTAAAGTCTATTATGTCCAGCAATAAAAATCTAAATTAAATTAAACTGAAAAAAAAAAATTCTCAAAAAACTTCGGAGGCCAAATAAAAAACCCCACTGGCCAAACTCGGGTCGCCTGTTGAGGAACGCTGAACTAGACCATTAGAACATATCATACGACTTGGAGGTCCATAAAAAGAGGTCTATAAAAATACATATAGCCTGCTCCATATGGCTCTGAGGCCAAGATGCCCTATTATAATGAGCTCAATATGCTAATCATCATCACATCATGTTTTGTAGATCAGTGAAATGTGGAAAGCTTTGCACTCTCTCCTCTCCTCTCAGCTTAGTTCTGTTTTATATCCTCCGTATTCGTCCCTTCCTTCTCTGGACTCTGTCCCTGTGTGTCTACTGTCCACGTCAACCGCAGGCACTTCCAGATGATAAATGAATCTCAGTGGAATTTGCTTTTCTCATGCATTCGTCTTTCATGAGGATGTGAAACATTTCAACACATTTATTTAGAGTGAGAGTTCAAGTATTTTCCATCATTAGTCAGTCCTACTAGTCCTCCACTCCTGAGGTGCTGACTTGCTGCACCCTCGACCACTACTGTGATCATTATTATTTGACCATGCTGGTCATTTATGAACATTTGAACATCTTGGCCATGTTCTGTTATAATCTCCACCCGGCACAGCCAGAAGAGGACTGGCCACCCCTCATAGCCTGGTTCCTCTCTAGGTTTCTTCCTAGGTTTTGGCCTTTCTAGGGAGTTTTTCCTAGCCACCGTGCTTCTACACCTGCATTGCTTGCTGTTTGGGGTTTTAGGCTGGGTTTCTGTACAGCACTTTGAGATATCACCTGATGTACGAAAGGCTAAATAAATCAATTTGATTTGATTTACTATTGAGTGGCTAGGACCCATGCCGGGTTGTTTGGAAGAGCACAGACGAGTTTACAGTGTTTCAATATTTTTGGGCAGTGTTTGTCTTTTGTTTCTTTACCCAGCCAGCGTGATGGCATTTTTCTTAATTGTACTAAATAGATCATTTTAGTGCATCTCATAATTTGTGCAGCCACCTTTCTAAATCACATAAGTGTTTAATACCCAACCCTGTTGGCATGAGTTTCTACACAGTCAGTCCCCTTTCAGTGTGTGTGTGTGTGTGTGTGTGTGTGTGTGTGTGTGTGTGTGTGTGTGTGTGTGTGTGTGTGTGTGTGTGTGTGTGTGTGTGGTTTATAATTCCCTCACTGTGTATCAGATTCCTCTATGAAGTGATTTGGGCATCTTTTGTGAGGTTTCAATACAGGTGATGTTTCCAGTCAGTCTCAGTTGGGGACAATAAATCAATGAAGCGTTGGGTGGCGTCTCTCAATATGTCATTAAAGCTGGTGTCGGGTAATATTTTTGTCGGGTAACACTTTAATTTAATTTCAATTCGAATTTAAATCACTTTATTGTTCCCATGAGTCGTCCAATGGTCTTGATTCTGTTCCAACCATGTTCTGTGTCAACATCAGTGTTTATAGCAGATGTTAATTAGATCAGAACAGATATTTAACACATCTTTGTTTTCTCTTGCACTGTGTCTGATGACGCAATGACATTTTATACTGCTGGTATACATTCATTTGGAGAGTCCAGCGTGTCTACATTCCAGTTCAATCCTAACCCTCTACCACAACCATAACCCTACACCCTTAGAAAAAAGGTGCTATCTCGAATCGAAAAAGGGTTCTTCAGCTTTCCCCATTGGAGAAACCATTGAAGGACCATTTTTGGTTCCAGGTAGAACCCTTTTGGTTCCTTTCTGCAGAGGGCTCTACATGGAACCCAAAGGAGTTCTACCTGGACCCAAAAGGGTTCTACCTGGAACTAAAAGGGGTTCTCCTATGGGGACAGGGGAAGAACCCTTTAGGAATCCTTTTTTCTAAGACAATAACCTTATACAGCTGTAGGTATAGAGTTTTTTCGTGTCACATCATTATCTCCCCATCTCCCCTCAGGTAACCCTCACCTGACCCAGCAGCAGCTGACAATAGCCAAGAGCAGCAAACTCTACCACCACAGCAACAGTAAAGTGTCCCAACTCCACCTTCCCACCTTGCCCCCCAGGCACGCAGTCAAACATCTCTCCTCCCTCTCCTCGCCAGTCTCCAGGGGAGCCTATCAGAGCCCCCCGCACCTTCCCCTCTCGCCCGCCCGAGGGCCAATCACTGGGTGGAGAGAGGCGGCCACACCCCTATTTCCTAGACACACCCCTATGTCACCTGAAGGTTCCAACAGCCTCACCATGGGCAGGCATCATGCCATCAGTGCCCTCACTAGGACGCATGCCAAAACAGGTGCCAATGCCAGCGCTACCTCACTCAAGGTGACAACCAGAGAGTCTGTAGCTGTCATGCAGAGTGCCACCTCTTCCAAAGTTACTCCTCCATACTCCACCTACCCCAAGGTTACTCCACCCCAATCCAAGGTTACTCCACCCCAATCCAAGGTTACTCCACCCCAATCCAAGGTGACTCCACCCCATTCCTCAGCCAACACAGAGTCCGGGCAGACAACCCAAGGGAAGCTCATAAATGTAGTAGTTGTGCCCACCATGACCAAGCCCTGGACCCTCCCTAAAGCCGTGGCCCCACTGACCGCAGCCCTCTCCTCCATTACCTACTCCCTCTCTGAGTCCGAGTTCTCCGCCGACGGAGCACTGACGGGGCCTGGCTCGAACCCCTCTGACCTACCTGACCACCCACAGGAACCCCTGGTCTCCCTCGCCCTCACCACCCCTGCCCGGAAGCACCACTACACTCCCCCCCTCCACAGGGCCACGTCTCCCCACCTCCACCGTGGGACCAGGATCAGTAATACTGTGGCAGTGGAGCGGGAGCGGCCTCTGACCTGCGCTGACATGCCCTGTTTCCCAGGGGTCCCCTGTGAACCCACCAGGGACGGGGGCTTCCACTGTGGAAGGTGTCCCCTGGGATACACCGGAGACAGACAAACATGCAGAGGTATTTTTATTGAATTTATTTATTTAAAAACAAAAGATTTACAGGAACATGAGAACAAGGAACATGAGAGGTGCAAAAAATGAAGAGGCTTGTGAAGTAGGCCTAAGGTTGATCCCTCTTCTTGAGGAAGAGCTACTGCTGAAGAGCTACTGCTTTGAGAAACCCCATCTATTATCACTGTATTACTGCTTGAGAAAGAGCTACTGCTTTGAGAAATGCTATCTATTATCACTGGCCCATTATAGAGGACCCTTACCCTTGCTATTTACCGGCTGTATAGAATACCACCTGTGCATCAATCCTTTTCAATGACTGAAAGTGATGCCTTTCTCTAGCCTCTCCAAAAGGCATCCTAATGATGGTCGTTTTTCAAGATGACTAGCTGAGTGCTCCCTGTACCAGAGCAGCGTGGGTTGGGTTGAGTTGACAGATGTTTCTGTACAGTTGCTGTAAGTGAGGTTGGAGTTGGAATAGATGGAAGCAGCTTGTAATTGGCCTATGGTTGTGTGTGTGTGTGTGTGTGTGTGTGTGTGTGTGTGTGTGTGTGTGTGTGTGTGTGTGTGTGTGTGTGTGTGTGTGTGTGTGTGTGTGTGTGTGTGTGTGTGTGTGTGTGTGTTTGTCGCCTGCCTGCCTCCCTGCCTGTTATTTATAGCTGTGTGCAGGCATGCGTGTGGCAGGAACATGGAGTGTGCCGCTCCCAACACATGCCGCTGTAAACCAGGCTACACCGGGACCAACTGTCAAACAGGTAAAACACTGTCTCTCGCTCTCTCTCTCTTTCTCTCTCTCCTTTCTCCCTCTCTCTTCTCCCCTCTCACTCTTTCTCTCTCTCTCTCTCTTGCTCTCTCTCTCTCCCTTCTTTCTCTCTCTTCTCCCCTCTCACTCTTTCTCCCTGTCTCTTGCTCTCTCTCCCTCCCTCTTCTCCCCTCTCACTCTCTAGCTCTCTCTTAGCCTCTCAAGATACCACATCATCATTCTGATGTTGTTTTTGATTCCCATGCATTGCCCAACCTTTTGCATCGTTTGATGTCTTTACAATCTTCTCCTCAGCGATCTGTAAACCTGAGTGTAGGAACGGAGGCCAGTGCGTCGCCCCGGGGGCGTGTGAGTGCCTGAAAGGCAACCACGGGGAGACGTGTGAGACAGGTAATTATACCTCTGCCTCCCAAATGGCACATTTGCCCATTGGGATCTGGTCAAAAGTAGTGCGTTATGTAGGGAATAGGGTGGCATATCGGACGCGGCCTATCTGTTCTCGTTAGGGCCAATCAGAACTGTCTCTGTGTGCTGTTTCAGACTACAGACAGGAGCTTGTTGTCGCACAGCGAAAGCAAGCTCATCAGTAAAAAAACAGAAAGGCACTGCTGAGAGAAGGCCGGTCCATGTCCGGTACTGTACAGTTGGGTGCGTGCGTGCGAGTGAGTGCAGATCTAAGGAAGCAGTTGTGAGCATTTGATAAGCCCTCCCTCTTTGAGCTGGTCTGACACATTACTGACAGAGGCTTGAAACACTACTGCCACCTACAGCTCAAAGCTGTAGTGAGACATTGGTTCCTAGTCCTAGCTGACTGACGTGGAAATGTGAGGGCAAAGCCTGGCTGCTTATCGCCGTGAATATTTTCCCGTTAACACTTTATTTGAAGGCTACCTACAGAAGAACTTCATAACACATTCATAACCAATGCATAACACGTTCATAACCCATGCATAACACATTCATAACCAATGCATAACACGTTCATAACCCATGCATAACACATTCATAACCAATGCATAACACGTTCATAACCCATGCATAACACATTCATATCATCTCCACCCACAGCTCTGTGCAGTCTGCCCTGTGAGCATGGAGGAACATGCGTGGGACCCAGAACCTGCTCCTGTCCCTACGGCTTTGTGGGCCCCAGATGTGAGACCAGTGAGTTCAGCACACATCATCACAAATCATTCATCATGCAAATTGAATATGCCATCACTCACACATTGTTCAAATGATGTAGGACCCACACACATGACTGCTTCTCCACGTACAGAGGGTAGCATGTACAGCCCAATGCATCACTGGGGCCAAGTTCCTGCCATCCAGAACCTGAACTCAGCAAAAAAAAGAAAAGTCCTCTCACTGGGCATCTTTCTTTTGGTGTTTTTCAGAGTCAGTAGAAAGGCCTCTTTAGTGTCCTAAGTTTTCATAACTGTGACCTTAATTGCCTACCGTCTGTAAGCTGTTGTCAATGGTGGGTGTAGCTGGTGCATGGAAGTCAGGCGCAGGAGAGCAGAGATGAAAGGACAAAGCACTTTACTTAGGCAATCATAAAACAGAACGCAACCGCGTCACAACACAAAATGCCCAAAGAACAAGTGAGGCACAAAGCACGGGTAAAATAAAACAAAACCTGGCGCAAACCAGCCGGAAGTGTGCCAACCTTGACAATAAACAATACCCCACACAGACATGGAGGGAACAGAGGGTTAAATACACATGTTAATTAGTAGGAGATGTAAACTAGGTGTGCAGGAAGACAAGACAAAACAAATGGAAAATGAAAGGTGGATCGGCGATGGCTATAAGACCGGCGACGTCGACCGCCGAACGCCGCCCGAACAAGGAGAGGAACCGACTTCGGCGGAAGTCGTGACAGCTGTTAGTGTCTTAACAACCGTTCCACAGGTGCATGTTCATTAATAGTTTATGGTTCATTAAACAAGCATCGGAAACAGTGTTTAAACCCTTTACAATGAAGATCGGTTTAGTTATTTGGATTTTTACAAATGATCTTTGAAAGACAGGGTCCTGAAAAAGGGACGTTTCTTTTTTTGCTGAGTTTACATACTAGTCGGTGTCAGAGGAAGGCCCAAAAAATGGTCCAAGACCCCAGTCACCCAAGTCATAGACTGTTCTCCCTGCTACCTCACGACAAGCGGTACCAGCGGTACCAGAGCGCCAAGTCGAGGTCCAAAAGGCTCCTTATCAGCTTTTACCTTAATCAGATTTTACCATTAATCAAATGGCCACCCGGACTATTTACATTGACAGCCCCCCTTTGTTTTTACACTGCTGCTTTACTAGTCACTTTACCTCTACCTACATGTACAAATTACCTCAACTAACCTGTACCCCCACACATTGACTCGGTACTGGTACCCCCTGTACATAGCCTCATTATTGTTATTTTATTGTGTTCATCTTATTTTTAAAAAAATATTTTTTTTTAACTTTGTTGGTTAAAGTGCTTGTAAGTTAGCATTTCACAGTAAGGTCTACTACACCTGTTGTGTTCGGCGCATGTGACAAAAAACATTTGATATGATTTGATACCTTTAACTAGGCTTTTATTTATCTTTGTCAGGTTACTCACCTTGAAATTGGATTGGATTTGAATGGGAAACCAATGGTGCTCATGCCAATGCTGTGTCTCTCCTCATCGCAGAATTAAATAGAACTGTATTGCTAGAGATAGAAAGGTTTATGACATAAGCCACATTAGTAATATTGTGACTCTGGAATTATATGGTTTTATCTGCCAAAATATGATTCTGAGATAATTTGCGTTTCCGAACCCTCATTGGTTTGAATGTTTTTATATTTTTCATCTTGTATTCTTTTTAACTTAACATAAATTGGGGTATACTATATACTATAGGTAGAGAACTTTACAGAACAATGCTATGTCAATAACTCAGTTTATATCGTATCTCTGTGTTGCTCACTCTCTCCCATCTATCTGTTCCGTAGTGGTGTGTAACCGCCACTGTCACAACGGAGGAGAGTGTGTGTCTCCTGATGAGTGTTCCTGTCTGCCTGGCTGGACCGGACCCTCCTGTGAGACAGGTACAGCTCTGGTCCTGAACAGGGTTTTTAAAAGTTGATTAGGATCCCCAGTACGTTGTTGCTCGTGCAGCAGCTACTCTTCCTGGTGTCTTCTGTCCTTCCTGTCCTTCCGCTTGCTCTGTTTGCTGTAACGCGCTGTGTGACAGCTGCAGACGTACGAAGGGCTTTATTGATTGGTCAGTTGATGTGTTGGTTGATTTGATTGATTGGTTGACGTGTCTGTCTGTCTAGCTGTGTGCTTCCCTATGTGTCGGAACGGAGGGACTTGTCTTCGTCCGAACACATGTGGCTGTCCCCGGGGCTTCTACGGCGCCCAGTGTCAAAACGGTAAAACACATTCTTCATTTAATTGTTGCACTTAGGAGACACTTTTATCCAAAGTGCTTTACAGTAAAGTGGCTGCATACAGTTTTAGTGTGTGGTCCCTGCGGGAATTGAATCCACAACCTTGGTATTGCTAGCAATCACACTCTTACCAGCTGAGCCGCACACACACACATACAATTCAGTCCGCCCATGTCCTTGTCCACATACTATCCTGACAACACACAGAGTCATGGGCCCGCTGTGGGAGTTTTAACTTGTGTATTTACTTGTTGAATGAAAGGAAAACTAATCCAATAGATTGACAGGGGTTTAGGTTTGAATTGAGGGAGCCCATCAAGGGCTCTGGCAGAGTTCCACTGTGTCCAATTATCAAGGGATTTCTCTAAGTAACTGTTTACTGGGGACTGTTTTTGTCCCTCATATATCGTGAAGCCTCGGGTTTGGACGGACTACTGTATCGATCAATGGAGTGATGTCTCCGCCTTTTTGAAATAGTGCATCTCTTTCTTTCTCTCTCTCTCTCTCTCTCCCTCTCTCTCTCTCTCTGTCTCTCTCTCTCTCTCTCTCTCTCTCTCTCTCTCTCTCTCTCTCTCACCCCCATTTCTCCCCACCTCTCCATCTCTCCCCTCTCTCTCAATCCCTTGCTGTTTCCCAGCTGTCTGCAGCCCTGCCTGTAAGAACGGGGGCGTATGCATGAGAAACAGCGTCTGCTCCTGCGCCGAGGGATACACCGGATGGCGCTGTGAAAAAAGTGAGTGAAGCCACGCCACCTCCTCCTCCATGGCCCGCCCCTTCCACCTGCTCCTCATCCGCCTTCTCTTCCTCCGCCTCCTGTCTTCCTCCTCTACCCCTTCTCCCCTCCTCCTCATTATCATCATCATCATCATCTATTACCCACCACCATATGTGTGTCAGCCTGACAAAGTGCCCTCAAGAGCCTTGTTAATGTACAGCATATTGGCGGGTAAATTGAGCCATATGGATGAGGGAAGCATTTGACGGATGCA
The DNA here is from genome assembly GCF_023373465.1 of Oncorhynchus keta. Lineage (NCBI taxonomy): Eukaryota > Metazoa > Chordata > Actinopteri > Salmoniformes > Salmonidae > Oncorhynchus > Oncorhynchus keta. The sequence continues at coordinate 52,776,759 of NC_068450.1, forward strand.
CCCAGTAAGAGGCTCCGCCCGAGGGAGCAGGAACCAACATTTCAGAGCCTCATGTGGAGACTGGGAATAGTCAGATTGACGCTATGGAGTGCTATTGACTAAGAATAGTGCTGCATGCAGGGGGGTTTGACGTCAAGGTTTTAATTTAGCTATACATTACCAACTTGCTACTAATGGGTTATTAGTGCCGTGACAGCTTCAGCAATGTGCTCATTGTCGAACTGTCTGTCCTCTCCATGGCATTGATTGCGCCTATCAGGTACAGTAAATGCATGGGTCCGTTGAAAATCTCTCTGCAATGCGAGATACTGTGGATAATTATTCTGGTGAATATGTATGAGCTGAGTTGGTAAGCTTGAGTCTCTCCCTCCATCCCCGGTGCAGGTGTGTGTGAGCCCATGTGTATGAACGGCGGGCGGTGCGTGGGTCCAGATGTGTGTGACTGTCCATCTGGATGGAGAGGAAAGCGGTGCGATAAACGTAAGTGGGCTCACATAGGAGTTCCACAGTTGCACCGCCACCTGTAAACAGATGCTTCCATTGCTAGCTGTGGAGGCATGTGCATACGGAAACAATTCATCATGGTGCTTGGGATGTGTGGTGGTTCACCGATGGCAGGCTTGTGTCATGCCCTCACAAACAAGCATTTAATGGCAGCAGGTAGTCGCATAGAATGTAAACAGATTGTAAGCCGCTTTATTACAAGCCTATTAGCCTATTTATAACACAATATGAACACAATTACAACATACCAAAAGATGTTCAGGTAACACTCGGTTTATTTAAATGGTACCTACGCAATACATTTAGAACATCCATGAGCCATACATAACTCATTCATAAGCCATACATAACTCATTCATAAGCCATACATAACTCATTCATAAGCCATACATAACTCGTTCATAAGCCATACATAACTCATTCATAAGCCATACATAACTCATTCATAAGCCATACATAACTCGTTCATAAGCCATACATAACTCATTCATAAGCCATACATAACTCATTCATAAGCCATACATAACTCGTTCATAAGCCATACATAACTCATTCATAAGCCATACATAACTCATTCATAAGCCATACATAACTCGTTCATAAGCCATACATAACTCATTCATAAGCCATACATAACTCGTTCATAAGCCATACATAACTCATTCATAAGCCATACATAACTCATTCATAAGCCATACATAACTCGTTCATAAGCCATACATAACTCATTCATAAGCCATACATAACTCGTTCATAAGCCATACATAACTCATTCATAAGCCATACATAACTCATTCATAAGCCATACATAACTCATTCATAAGCCATACATAACTCGTTCATAAGCCATACATAACTCGTTCATAAGCCATACATAACTCGTTCATAAGCCATACATAACTCGTTCATAAGCCATACATACCTCATTCATAAGCCATACATACCTCGTTCATAAGCCATACATAACTCGTTCATAAGCCATACATAACTCATTCATAAGCCACACATAACTCATTCATAAGCCACACATAACTAATTCATAAGCCATACATAACTCATTCATAAGCCACACATAACTAATTCATAAGCCATACATAACTCATTCATAAGCCATACATAACTCATTCATAAGCAGTGGTTTGTGAGTTGATTGGTGTTGTGTTTGTCTCGCCCCAGCCACTTGTCTACAGAAGTGTCTGAATGGAGGAGAGTGTGTTGGCCATAACACTTGCCACTGTCCTCCAGGCTGGCAGGGCATGCTATGCCAAGCCCGTAAGTACGCCTACATACACGAGCCTGCTTGTACACACACGCACACACACGCACACGCACACGCTTACCAATGAGAAACTGATTTAGACAGTGGTTATTCCCCCAAAGTTACCGCTGATAAAAATCTTTATTGACGTTTATTTTATTATTGTATTTATTTTCTAAGGGGGAAGATCAGCTTTAATAATGCAGATAGATTGTGGCTTTCATAAATGTAATTGTCTGCATCATTTCCAATCCCCATATATTTTGGGGGGAAATATATATATGAATGTATGTATATATTTTTTTCAAAAATATTATCCTTTATTATTTCCCACAAACCCTACCACCCCTCCCCTAATTGGAGTAAACTAATAAACAATAACACTTAGGCTTCTACTTCCAGCTTTTACATACTATATACATTTTATGGACACAGTATATTTTGCAATAGTTCTCTTTCATTGACGTTTATTGCCAGTTTCATATGTCTCTAAAACGTCCCTCGTCAGCCCACTCTCACCACCACCATGCTGAAGAAGCTCTCCTCGTTAACAACTTTTATCACCTGGTCCGCGTTAACCACGTTAAAAATCAGCTGTGTGTTTGTTACACACACACAAACACTAACAGCTACATCTCATCAGAGTGTCACTAATAGTTCCTGCATAAAGCTCGTTCAGCATCCCAGCATTAATACGCGACTTTGAAGAATGACTCGGGAGACATGAGAAAAGTACTTAACTCCCTTTAAAGTGAAGTCGCCATCCGTAAAGATGATTCATCATTTCTGTTTACTCTGCCTCGGCCCTATTTATTTATTTCTATCAAACCACTAATAGCTGTAAGTAACTCTCCCAAATATACAGCGCAGTAAAATCTATAAACTCAGAACAAGAAGCAGAGAGAATTCAGTCCACACAGGGGTATCCAAGTGCATAATAAAATCATTTCTGTCATAAATTCAAATGCAGACTCCGTCACAGTGTACACATTTAGCTATGCATGGCAATGATTCAGAGGTTTGATGGGATGATTATGGTAACTGTGTTGCCATGGCTCCATTTTGGACCCCTCTCTGGGACTTACCCAGAATCCTCAGGGTGGTAATATGAGCAGAGAGAGATTAGTGTCAGCTCTGTCGTTATGACAGTGTCGTTATTAGGATGCGAGGATGATTTAGGACTTGTCCCTCACCTTTTGCCTCTCTCTCTCCCTCTCTCTCTCACGTTCTCTCTTCTCTGCATTGTGATTTTCATTTCACCATGTATCATTCCCACATTGTGATTTTCTCTATCCTTTCTACAGCACTCTGTGAACAGAAGTGTCTTTATGGGAGCCGGTGTATCCGCCCTAATGTATGTGCCTGCAGGAAAGGGTATTCAGGGGTCCTGTGTTCCCATAAGGTAAGTAGATACATCCCCCCAGCACTTACTGTGACTGGAATCAAGAGAGGAATTGGGAATATAATTTGAAAGCTGAGCACTAGGCTTACACCTGACAGTCAGAAATCTCTTATTGGTGGGGGGGCTTTTCCAGCTTTTTGCATTTGCTGGTCCACTTCAAGACTGTGTGGATGCACGGTGGAATAAGTGTGGCCAAAATATGTGTGGTGTTTTTCAGCTCCCAATTCCACGAGGCTAATGGAGGACTGGGAGCTATGTACTGAAGAAGCTGGGCTGAAACAAGACAATGAAACTCCTAATGGAACCACCACACTGACTATTAGGATGCTCAATGCCCACGGTTTTTGTTTCTTCAAAAACAAAATTGTAATATACGGCACAATTCCAAACATTAGGATCTGTACATGACCAATGTATGTATAATATTTGTATAATTTTTTTCTTAGAACCAGTAATACTGTATTTTATATATTAAAGTCTGGCTTTTTTTAAAAAAAAAGATTAAAACAAAGCACAACACAGTCCTTTTTACTGTGGAACAAACTCATCAAGTTGGCAGTTTACGATCAAACTAAAAACTCACTTGGAATTGTTATTTATTTGGTTGTCTGATGTTTTATAATTTCATACTGTTGTAAATATTATAGGGTTTTTCATTACTCACAAATAAAACCCAGGCAATGTATGATATTAAAGTCCATTTGTTATGTCCAATACATAGTCTCGATCCTCATTCTGCATGCAATGATTTCTTAAAATGTGAGAAGAAATGTGGATTGTGTAATGTTTCTATTATTTAAACAGAGAGTCACCATTGCGATCAGAGTCTCTTTTGCAAAGGAGCCCTGCATATACAATTCATAGACCAAATCAAATGAAAATCAGAAAACAAACTCAAATACAGCACAACAAACAATCAGGAAAACAGCCACATTACTTAGTAAATAGTTCCCCAATCAATATTTACATTTTCCCAAGTGGCATCAGAGTGTCCAATTGCAGTCTCTTTTGCAGTTGGTTCCAGTAATGAGGTGCATTAAAACTAAAAACCTAATTAAAGCTAAAAACCTAATTCGGTGGAGCCCCGAGGAATCTTAAGGGTTAACTAACCATGTGACCGGGTTATGTATCTCATGTTTAAAAAAAAAAAAAAATATATATATATATATATATATATATATATATATATATATATATACATTAACAACAAAGTTAGGTAAGTTGGAAGCTTGTGTAGTAGGGATTTGAACAAATAGGGAGTAATAAATTGATCTACGGGACTTTAAATGAGGACTAGCCAACCTTTTGATACAGGATACAGTGGTGAGTATTAAACCTGTCACCATTGATAAAAACAAACGGCGCTGTGGTAGACGACATCCAAAGGTCTAAGAGTAGTGGCTTCTGCAATCTGATAAATGGTGTCATCATAATCAAGAACTGGCAAGAAGGTTGACTGTGCAACCTGCTTCCTGCTATTTAGGGAGAGGCGAGATCTATTTTATAAAAAAGGAACCCACTTTAAATCTTAGCTTTTTCACGAGCTCGTCCGTCTGTTTTTTTCATAAGCAATAACACTTGGTCAATCCAAATGTCCAGGTATTTGTAGGCGGGAACCCGATCAACGAGAGAACCGTCCAATTAATAAATATGTAGTCCATCTGAAACATTCTTGTGAGAACTAGAGAATAACATATAATTAGTCTTGCCAGCAATAAGTACACATTTTAAGACAACCAGTTTCTGTAAGGTAACAAGGTCAGATTGCAGCTCTAAGGGAACAAGATCAGATTGCAGCTCTAAGGGAACAAGGTCAGATTGCAGCTCTAACATACAAAAGGTGTGATGGGTCCGCACTTTGCAGCCTTCTTGTACTTACACACTGAAGAAGGCTGCAAAGCCATAATGTCTGTGTAGAATATCCCTGATTCAGTGAAAATAATTAAAGAAATTAAGTAAGCTTTATGCAACATCTTTTTGAGTGCGTACCATCATATCTTTTGCTTGTCTGAATTCACAGGTTTTACTCACCAGCCAAGCGTCTGGGAGAGCGTGATGGTCCCATTTTGCTTTGTGCAGCTCTATCAAAGCCTGGTCAACAGTTGGGGCAATGACGTATAAACTCAGCAAAAAAAGAAACGTCCCTTTTTCAGGACTCTGTCTTGCCTTGCTGGAAGAGTGAGATAACATCTCACAGCAAGAACGGGCAAATATGGTGCAGTCCATGAGGAGGAGATGCACTGCAGTACTTAATGCAGCTGGTGGCCACACCAGATACTGACTGTTACTTTGGAGGACCTTTGAAGACGTTTCATTTTTTGTTTATAACAGTGTTGTTTACATACAGATTAATATTACAAGTTTTAACAGATATACCATTATTATTTATGTAAATAGTAAAGAGTACAGTTCCCAGTACTGACCCCTGTGGTACACCTTTTGTAATATCCATGAACAATTAATGATCAAATATCAAGCCGCGGCCCTTGCAGAGCAAGGGGAACTACTACTTCAAGGTCTCAGAGCAAGTGACGTAACCGATTGAAACGCTATTTAGCGCGCACCGCTAACTAAGCTAGCCGTTTCACATCCGTTACACTCACCCCCCTTTTGACCTTCCTCCTTTTTCCGCAGCAACCAGTAATCCGGTTCAACAGCATCAATGTAACAGTATAATTTTAAACCGTCCCCTCGCCCATACCCGGGCGCGAACCAGGCACCTTCTGCACACATCAACAACAGTCACCCACGAAGCATCATTACCCATCGCTCCACAAAAGCCGCGGCCCTTGCAGAGCAAGGGGAACTACTACTTCAAGGTCTCAGAGCAAGTGACGTAACCGATTGAAACGCTATTTAGCGCGCACCGCTAACTAAGCTAGCCGTTTCACATCCGTTACACTCACCCCCCTTTTGACCTTCCTCCTTTTTCCGCAGCAACCAGTAATCCGGTTCAACAGCATCAATGTAACAGTATAATTTTAAACCGTCCCCTCGCCCATACCCGGGCGCGAACCAGGCACCTTCTGCACACATCAACAACAGTCACCCACGAAGCATCATTACCCATCGCTCCACAAAAGCCGCGGCCCTTGCAGAGCAAGGGGAACTACTACTTCAAGGTCTCAGAGCAAGTGACGTAACCGATTGAAACGCTATTTAGCGCGCACCGCTAACTAAGCTAGCCGTTTCACATCCGTTACACATACCAAACCATTTATAAATGAGCCCCCTGGTAATTATGCAGTGAAGGAGTTAGGGGGATAGGGGTTAGAGGGATGCCTACCTAGCCCAGGGACCACAGACGTTCACTGTGTGAGTCACTGGAGGTGGAGGATGAGGAGGAAATGTGGATTAACAGATAAAACCATCACCAAACTGCATCACCTCTGAGCCAATTTTGACAGGCTATTCTGCTCTAGCAGCCTTTTGTCTTCGGTTTTCAAATATCATTAAAATCAGTCTTAGTTGCCCTGTTTGAGCTCAGTAGGATTAGTCTTTTTGCAAGTCAGTTGATGTTTGTGTAGCTTTGTTCTAATCCCCCGTACTCTGCATACTGGCAGCTAATTCTAGTTCAACCCAAGCAAGCAGCCTCTGCTTTTGAAATAGTGTTCCGAATAATTCTGTGGCAACCCCTCACTAACTCCTGGATGGTAAATATCACGGGAAGGCCTGAGATCCACCCTCAGTGATTGTCTCTCACGGTCAAAACTTTGACAAGCGAAACAAACTTTGTTCGGGAAATTACTGTTGTGTTCTCTGCTGTTCATCCCTCACAGGATGCTGAAAGATATTAGTTTATGGTAATGTGTTTATTTTGTAATAAACGGAATTGCTCACGTTAAATAAAAACGCTGTTCATTTTGTCACGGCAATGACAATGTATCTTCCTTTCCGGCAATTTCAGTTACAACCGCCATTTACCTTTGTGTCTGTCTGAATGTCTCTGTTAGATCCTCAGAAACAGCACCATTGAAAGCATATTGACTGGCTACAGGCGCTACAGAGGGTGGTGAGTACGGGCCAGTACAACACTGGGGCTGAGCTCCCTGCCATCCATACCAGGTGCTGTCAGAGGAAGGCCCAAATAATTGTCAAAGACTCCAGCCACCCAAGCCATAGACTGTTCTCTCTGCACGGCAAGCAATACTAGTGCACCAAGTTTGGAACCTACACGACCGTGAACAGCTTCTACCCCCAAGCCATAAGACTGCTAAACAAGACTGCTAAATAGCTAATCAAATCGGTGCCTGGACTTTCTGCATTGACCCTATGTACACATACTGGACTCTACCCACACACTCACACATATTTACACTGAAACCCCAACACACACATACACACACACACTACATATGCCCAAACACACATAACATGCGCGTACATGCATACTGACGCCACACTCACTCACACACACACACACTTTCACACTCAACACATATGCTGCTGCTACTGTCTGTTATCTATCCTGTTGCCTTGTCACTTTACCCCTACCTATATATACATAGCTACCTCAATGACCTCTTACCCCTGCACATCGACTCTGTGCTGGCACTGCCTGTAAATAGCCATGTTATTTTTACTCGTTATTGTTATTCGTTATTCACTGTGTATATATTCCTTGTGCCACTATTTCTATTTTTTTATGTTTAACTCTGCATTGTTGGAAAATGACACGTGAATTAGCATTTCACTGTTAGTCTACACGTTGTTTACAATGCATGTGACAAATACAGATGCATTTTCTTTTATTCTCTCTCTCTCTCTGTATGTCTCTCTCTCTCTATTTTCACCCTGTCCTTCGTTAGTCCCCAGGCTCATTGTCTGATCTTTCTAAACCCTCCCTAGTTACCAATCAAATGTGCCTGTACACATCTATGGGTGGTAATCAAAGTGATTTGGGAAGTGCAAAGTTTCCCAATGTTGCATAATGGTCCAGAAGCGAAGGGGAGAAGCAGCTGCTAATGTTACCCTACTAAATGAAAGAAGAAGCTGAGCTACACCTAACTACACCACTCTTTTAGCACAGACAGACAAGCATGTAGACCTGCACCTTGTTCCTTGAATCTCTCAGCCCCCTCCTCTCCTCTCCTTCTCTTTCTCCTTTTTCCTCCTCTCTCCCACCAATCGTTCCCTCTCCTCTCGCTCTTCTCCCTCTGTCAGCAGTGTTAGTGACAGAGCTGCTACGTCAAACATGTCACGCACTTGTCACTAGTAAGTCTCCAATGTGCTGTCACACAGCCCACACAGGGCTGACACAGCTCCGTTCCTGTGGATGTATGCCCGTGCCCACCTACACAAAGAAAGGCTGTCAAAAGTACTTCTGTCAAAATGGCTCGTAGTAATTCCACACCAGTGCTATATTGCCATCTAGTGATGACATGCAGTCTATTGCTATATAACCCGTAGTGTAGACCTGAAATACCAAAACAACAACTTGACAACGGACATACAAATCAACTCCCCTAATGTTTAATATCTTCATTTCCACAATATATGGTTGCGTTGATTAGCTCAGTTGGCCCTTTGAAATCATTCCAACCTATTGATATGCAATTGCTGTGGTTATAATTCTCTTTTCACACAACTTACATTGCTCTCAGGAACACTAAAACTATTGTTGGTATCATGATGAAAATCTTGGTATGATGATCTGAAATTTGACTGAAGTAACACTATATAAGTGACTTGTACATTCACAGATATTTATATCAAGGCTAAAGATGGCACAAGTTAATGGGGAGACTGCCATGGGGTGGAGGAACAGCTGGAGGGTGACTGATACACCTGGACTACTCACTCACGGTCCTGGTCGGAGAGCACTGAAGCTGGTGTCATGACTCTAAGATCAAGGAGTGATTCCTTCACTGGGGTTTGAACCGAGTTTGAATTTGAGTTCTGAGAATTGTTGACGTAGCACTTCCCCTGAAACACTTCACCAAATAATAGTGACAGGATTTCTAGGAACACACATCCTAATGTGACACGATGCAACGTGTTCTAAACATCAGCCATTTGCCTGACACAGTGGCCTCGCATAAACCGGAGGAATGGTTTCACTGTGTCAAGATTAGCCTTATCATCTTTTCGTGACCTTTGCACAGCGTGCAATAGACGTTTGTGCGATTGTGTGTATGTTGTTGAGGCTTCAGGTAAGTTAGACCGGCATTTGAATCAGCGGGAGAAGATGAAAGACTTCCAGGAAGCAGGAGATAAGACGATGAAGGTTCGTGATGGAGGGAGTAGAGAGTCACAGCACGACTGTGTTTACATGGGCTGAGAGTGGGAGAAGGTTAATGTCGTGCATCTGCAGTCACACTGTCACACCCCGACCCCTCAATGCTTGCAGATCTGAAGGGGCTGGATAAGTATAAGCAGTGTGATGGTCAAGCTTCCACCATATTGCTTCCACCTTCCACAGATCTGCAAACATGGAAGGGTTAGGGGTCAAGGGGCAGGGGTTAGGAGCAAAGTGGGAGTGTGCTGGCTCTCTGTGGGGGGTTATATATATATATATAAACCTCAAGCACCCAAAGAACCACGACCGGTGGATTCTCCTCTCCAGCCTCCACCTGTCTTTCCGTTTCCAGAGGCCACATGCATGGTGACCGGGCCCAGAAAGGATCCGTTATTCAAGAAATGGCATGATGCTCTGCCAAGGGGATGGCGTGAGCCCAGTTAGCGCAGGATCCCCGCACCCCCAGTCACCGGATCACACGGCAGCAGCTGGTCCCAGGTGCTATTTTCACTCTGCATTTATAAAGCGGTCGCCATGAAACAGACACAGGAGCAGAGCCAGTCCCAGATCCCAACTCATTCCCCCGCCTTAGACACCCAGCCAGGTCCACCATGAAGTCCACAGGGAGCGAACAGGGTGCCGCGCCGGACGGTTTCCCCTCCGACTTGGACGAACTGGATAGCGGAAGCGAGGAGAGCTCCGACAACAAGTCGACGGGCAGCGGCTGTAGCCCCCAGGGAGGGGGCCGGGAGGGGGCCAGGCAGAGGGAGAGGGGGTGCAGCAGGCGTCTGCAGGGCGTCAGCAAACAGAGGCAGGCAGCCAATGCGCGGGAGCGGGACCGGACCCACAGCGTGAACACGGCCTTCACCGCGCTGCGCACCCTCATTCCCACAGAACCAGCCGACAGGAAACTGTCCAAGATCGAGACGCTGCGCCTGGCGTCCAGCTACATCTCCCACCTTGCCAACGTGCTGCTGCTGGGGGACAAGTGTTTGGACGGACTGCCCTGTCTCGGGTACCACAGTATCCTGCAGAGCAGCACCAACATCAACAGCAGCAGCCCCCCACTCAGGCCCATATGCACTTTCTGTCTCAGTAACCAGAGGAAAATGGTGAGTCCTCAAAATAAATCAGTATATATTGGTTGACAGGCTGTGTGTGGGCTATCATAGAAGGCTGCATGTAATCTCATAAAATAAAATGGATGGGATTTGGCTACATTTAGATAATGGGTCAGTACTTTAAGATTGGAGCAATTCCATAACAGCCATCCCAATCAATAGTATTCCAATGGTTTTATTTCAATGTAAACTACTACAATTTCTCTACTCTCACAGCTCAGAGATGGAGGAAAGCACACAGCCATCTGACATGGTCACGCACTACTGTCAAAACAAGGATGCAACGAGGATGCATACCAAGTCACACGGATGTTTACATGTACCTAAGAGTGGGAAAAAAACTTTAACTTTGTACATATTTTTTGCAAAATTCTTAGGACAAAACCCCCCCCACTGAAATGCACTTTCCGTTCACTATATGTGGGTCTTTTCCACCGTGTTTTGGTAAAATTGGAAATCGAAATCAATGTGTAAGGCTCCACCTGACAGTGGGCTATTTCGGTATCAGAAATAGTAAGCCGTAGTGTCGCGCTCCTAAAAAACAGTCTCGTCTCCCCCGTGCAGCCAGTCACATGGTTGTAACCCAAGCCTAGGCAGTGCAGCGTTTCGTCGGTGGAGTAGCGGACTGGTTAGCTCTCCTGGCTGATTCATCTTTTGCCAACTGAAGAGAGGGTGACGTGCTTGACAATTATGAATTCTAACTGCCATTCAAACTCAATTCAATAGTTCCAAATATACTTTGGTAGCAGTAATATTTAAATGAATCTTAACCAGGATAGTACACTTAATTTAAATGGGGGAGGCAAAACAATATACAAAATGTGCTTGAATCCAAATATGAAGTGTTATATGTAGGCCCCACCTGCTAGCAGAGCAGAAGCAACCAGACTTGGTGTTTAGAAACTTTACCACAACGTCAAGTCATATTCCATGTCAAATGTAACATGGTGTAGATCAAAAGAAAACGTAACATACATATTAAACACTCATTTTGGGAGCTCAATGCTATACATTGAGAAATGTTTACTTGCATGTATTGCACACGCCTTTTCACAATCCACAAACACAATAGTTCTGCATATGTTTGTGCAGTATTGGTTGCACCTTTGAAGGCCCAATGCAACTGTTTTTATATAATCAAATAATTTATAGTTAACAAAATACCTTACTGTAATATATTCCACACCAAACATTTTTTTAAAGCTTTTTAGCACAAAACTTTTTCAAGCAAGAATTTTTGCTAGGACTGTCTGGGAGTGGTCTGAGTGGGAAGGGTAAACTGACAACTAGCCATTATTGGAAGAGGGGTTTGGAACTCTTATTGGTCATGGTCTATTAACCAATTAACCACATGGTGATGTCACCATGGAAAGCCAAAACTCACACCCATGGAAACCTGCTGATCAGAAGGGCCTGTGTAGATTGTATTTTCAACCAGCAACTATCAGGAAATAACACTAATCAAATGTTTTCACACTTTTACAGTGTTGGTTTCAGCCATTTCACAATATAATTTAAAAGGCAGGAACATAATTGACTGCACTGATTTGGGTATATAATAAATTACTTCAAAATCATGCAAAATAAAAATACAATCATATTTGGATGAATTATCCAAAACAAATAACGATATTGCACACTGACTGCAATACACTTTTACCGCAATGAAGACCTCAATGTATTAAATTAATAGAATTATAGGCCTACCTCCAAGTCTATTGTAATGTGTAACATTGTTGTAAACATACTTGAATTTCTCCTAACTTATGTAAGACAATTGTCCTCTTCACATAGCAACCAATGAGAAGCTGTTTGAAGGAGAAAAATGCATTTTTGTACAAGAAGTAAAAAAAAACATTTGACTTGTAAACACAATCATTAAACTACTTTCAAAATAAATATTATTTGACTGATGAGTTGAATGTGCATGTAAAATACCTTCTTAGGACAAGTTTACACAGAGTCCGATTCTGAACTTTTCCCAATAACTTGACCAATCAGATCTTTAGTCAATAATTGGGCAAAAGATCAGAATTGTGCTGCCTGTGTAAACACAGCCTTAGAAAATCAGTCACGACCATTTACTGTGGATTGTGTAGTTCATTAAAATCAGGTTTACCCAGTAATAACATTAAGCTGTGTGTGCATTTGGGACCTCAGGTGGAGTTGTATTAGTACAGCAGGCACCAAAGTTTACTAATTGATCGCAATGCTACACACCAAACATACAAGAAATGTATACCATAAATAATCAGAATAAGAATTTTAGTCATCTTTATTTCTTTAAAAAATAATTGGTTTAATCAGATTAAAGAAATTAACCAATATTACTTAGCTGGCATTGCATCTTCCAGAGAGGATGTCAGTCAGGTCAAGAGGTGGTTCTACCAAGATGAGTCACTGCACAACGTTCATCCGATCACCAATTCAACTGTTCATTACAGGTTTGTCCAAAAGGCAAAGGTCAGGAAAGGATCTAACATGAGGATAGGGCTACCGGGTAAAACCTTTGGCGAGAAGGCAATGACTTGTCATTTTAGGGTGCCTTTAAGTCACATAGCAAGAAGGCGCACTGCTGCAATATTAACAGTTACAGCAGTATCAGGGATATCAGACTGGATGCAGCAACATCAATAGAGTATCTTAATCAAGTGGAATGTTCCATTTCCAAAACACAGAAGGCATAATAGTAATACTAATAAAAGGGGGTCATTTCTGCTTCTTTCCAAACAAATCAACACTTCATTTGTTAATCTTATGATTGAGGTTTTAATTCACAATACGTGTGAACCATTAAGGGTAAGTTTAAAACAAAATGTAATAAGGAGTGTACCGTTCACGCCACAGCCCTCAAGTTAAAACGTAAATGTTGATGTTGGAGAGGGGTGAAAGAAAACAGAAGGTAAAATAAGCAAACAGGACTGGGAGACTGTGCTGTTTAAAATGCACATGTGGAGGGTTGAGTTCTCAGTTCTCTTCCTCGTCCTCGGACTCAGACTCTGGAAGACAGAAAAGAGTCGAGTCAAATCAGAACATTACAATTTACAGCAACATGAATATTAAGATCATTTTCAAAAAGGTAACTATTAAACACGGTTTCTTTTTACCTTCCTCTGCATTCTTCAGCCACTCAACGAATTTCTTCATCTGCTCGAGGAAAACACTCTTTCCTTTAGCAACGTGGGCCTCTGCGTACCATTTAAGAATGGCCTCTTCACTCAAAACATCCGCTGTGTTGGGAGAAGGCGAAACACGGAACATTAGAATGTTCAGATCAAAGGTAATGAGTGCACACCATATAGGGCACACCATGGTACCTAAACAACATGTCACATGAGAGCCATTGTGCCCCCCCCCACACAGGTTGTATCCCAAATGGCACCCTATTCCCTTTATAGTGCACTACTTTCAACCAGGGCCCACACCTTTGTAGAGGAGCACCACAATCTTCTGGAAGGCCTTCATGAAGTGGATGTTGTCATAGCAGTACTCCTGGATTTTCACCAGCAGGATGATCTCAGAGGCTCCCTGGGAGGTGAATGCCTTCAGGAGAGGACTGTATTGCTGTGGAGAAGAGAGAAAGATGGGGGGTTAGGGACTAGATGATCTCAGAGGCTCCTTGGGAGGTGAACACCGTCAGGAGAGGACTATTGCTGTGGTGGAGAGAGGACCAATTAGTTCCCATTCATCCAATCTGTTTTTATTAATAGGCAAGTCAATTAAGAACAGATTCCTAGTTGCAATGACACAATGTCAGGGGCAAGCAAAGCAGCAATATAAGCACCTACATTTGAGTCATTTAGCAGATGCTCTTATCCAGAGCAATTTACAGGAGCAATTAGGGTTAAGTGCCTTGCTTAAGGGCACATCGACAGTATTTTCACCTAGTCGTCTTGCGGATTTGAACCAGCAAACTTCCAGTTATTGGCCCAACACTCTTAAATTGCTATACAGGGAGGGGGGCGGGGGCACAAGGTGGTTGACTGGACTAAAACCAGCCAACTAAAACCTAATCATGCTCCAATCTGGCCTATATTAGTACCGCTCCACCCTCCTCTTCCAATACTATACAGTTCCAAAAAAACGCTAATCTGAAGTTAACTTAGCAGCAACTAATTTAACCTTCATCTAGGTTTGTCTCATTGATAAATCTTTTTGGCAAGAGACCGGTTCAAGACCGCAGAAGACATTTACCTTCAAGTGTTTGATAGATTGTTCACAGACCAGCTCTTCCTTCTTGTTCCATTCCACACAGCTCATGACACTAGACCACACGATGCCGATCATCAGTTGTTCAGAGATGTTGGTCTTCTTCATCTCCTCCCTGACGTAGGCAATTATCTAAACACAGCAGGGAACACGTCAATGAACAATGCCCAGCTATCAAGCATATATACACAGAACAAAAATATAAAACGCAACATGTAAAGGGTTGGTCCCATGTTTCATGAGCCAGAAATAAAAAATCCCAGATATTCTCCAAACGCACCAAAAAACATTCATTTGTTTACTTCCCAGTTAGTGAGCCAATGTAATCCATCTACCTGACAGGTGTGGGCATATCAAGAAGCTGATTAAAACATTAGACAGGTGCACCATGTGCTGAGGACAAAAGGCCACTAAGATGTGCAGTTGTGTCACACAACGTCCCAGTTGTCTCAAGTTGAGGGAGCGTGCAATTCACATGCAGACTTGAGGAAGGTCCACCAGAGCTGTTGCCAGAGAATTGAAAATGAATTTCCCTACCATAAGTCATTTTAAAGAATTTTGCAGTACTTCCAGCCTCACTAACACAGACAATGTGAGCCCAGAACCTCCACAACCGGCTTCTTCGCCTACGGGATCGGTAGAGACCAGCCACCCGGTTCGTTGATGAAACTGAGGAGTTTCTCTGTCTATAATAAAGTCGTTTTGTGGAGAAACACTCATTGTGATTGGCTGGGTCTGGCTCCCCATGGGTGTGCCTGGCTCCCAAGTGGGTGGGCTGATGCCCCCCCAGGGCCACCCATGGCTTCGCACCTAGTCATGCGAAATCCATAGATTAGCCTAAAATGTATTTCAATTGACTGATTTCCTTACATGAACTGTACAGTGCAAAACTGGTTACTAGACCATTTACTCAGTACTTTGTTGAAGCACCTTCAGTAGCAATTACAGCCTCTAGTCTTCTTGGATATTACACTACAATCATTGCATGCTAGGAATATGGGACCAAATACTAAATTGTTGACTACTTTAATACACAAGTGAATTTGTTTCAATACTTTGTCCCATAAAAAAAAACATGGGGACTATGTACAAAAAGTGCTGTAATTTCTCAAATGGTTCACCCGATCTGTGAGAACACCATCAAATGAAAGCGGACAGTCTGCACTTGAACCTGTCATTGCAATTCAAATAACCAAGTGCTACATGCAGTACAGAGTCAAAATAACACAAATGTGTCACTGTCCCAATATTTTGAACCCACTGTATAAGAATAAGTCTCACATCTTTGAAGTTGTCCCCACGGGCCATCATCTCTTGGAGCTCTTTCTGCAGCTCCTTACGGGACCCGATGGCCTCCTGGTTCCTGGCAAAGTCTGACAGCTCTTTCAGTCCTGCGTCAGTGAAGTACTTTGAAAAATGCTCACAGCTCCGCTTGTTGGCAGGAAAGAGTTCCTGTGACAGATATTGATACAAGTAATTAGTTCCCATTCAATATTTATTTTAAATCTAAAAGGCCTATATAAAAACTTAAGCTGGTTTAACAGACAATGTTTTTTAGACTATGACTAGTCTTGAAGGGATAGTTCACCCAAATTACAAAAGTATACTTGCTTCCTTACCCTGTAAGCAGACTACGGATAAGGTATGACAGAAATCCATGCTTTGGTGAAGTATCCCTCGCACCATGCTAACGTTTCAGCATTAAAAAGTCATGGGACCGATTAGAATTCGTCGAACATGTCCAAGTCATCCAAAAGTATCTAAAATTGATTGTGAAGCACAGTCACTTATAGATCATTTGAAAATGGTTTGAAATGTTAATATCGGTCCCATGACTAATGGGATGTGCCACAAATGCTAAAATGTTATCGTATGGAAACAGTGCCAGGGATACCAAAGCATAGACTGCATACAGCAGGTGTCAAACTCATTCCATGGAGGGCCTAGTGCCTGCTGTTTTTTCCTTTAAATTAAGACCTAGACAAGCAGGCGAGGGGAGTGCCTTACTAATTAGTGACCTTAAAATCAATCAAGTACAACGGAGGGGCGAAAGGCTGAGTGTCTGCGAGTGTCCGTGGAATTAGTATGACACGTGGCTTACAAATAACATTTTGTCACATGCGACAAATACAACAGGTATAGAGACCTTACAGTGAAACGCTTACTTACAAACCCTTAACCAACAATGCAGTTAAGAAAATAACAAATAAAATAAATAATTAAAGGGCAGCAGTAAAATAACAATAGTGAGGTTATATACCAGTACAGAGTCAATGTGCGGGGGAACCAGTTAGTTGAGGTAATATGTACATGTAGGTAGAGTTAAAGTGACTATGCATAGATAATAAGTAGCAGCAGCGTGGGGGGCAAGGCAAATAGTCTGGGTGGTCATTTGATTAGATGTTCATGAGTCTTATGGTTTGGAAAGGGGGAGGGGGGGTAGAAGCGGTTTAGAAGCCTGGGCCATACGCACTACCCTCCGTAGTGCCACGCGGGTGGAGGCAGAACAATTGCCATACCAGGCAGTGAGTGCTCTTTATGGTGCAGCTGTAGAACCTTTTGAGAATCTGAGGACCCATGCCAAATCTTTTCAGTCTCCTGAGGGGGAATAGAGTTTGTCGTGGCCTCTCCACTTGGTGTGCTTGGATCATGTTGGATTGTTGGTGATGTGGATGCCAAGGAACTTGAAGCGCTCAACCTGCTCCACTACAGCCCTGTCAATGAGGGCGTGCCTAGTCCTCCTTTTCCTATAGTCCACAATCATCTCCTTTGTCTTCATCACATTGAAGGAGAGGTTGTTGTCCTTGCACCACAAGGTCACGTCTCTGACCTCCTCCCTATAGGCAGTCTCGTCGTTATCAGTGATCTGGCCTACCACAGTTGTGTCATCGGAAAACGTAATGGTGTTGGGAGTCTTGCCTGGACATGCAGTCATGAGTGAACAGGGAGTACAGGAGGGGACTGAGGATGTGTTGTTACCTACCCTTACCACTTGGGGGCGGCCCAACAGGAAGTCCAGGATCCAGTTGCAGAGGGAGGTGTTTAGTCCCAGGGTCCTTAGCTTAGTGATGAGCATTGATGGCACTATGGTGTTGAACACTGAACTGTAGTCAATGAATAGCATTCTCACATAGGTGTTCATTTTGTCCATGTGGAAAAGGGCAGTGTGGAGTGCAATAGAGATTGCATCATCTGTGGATCTGTTGATCCGGTATGCAAATTGGAGTGGGTCTAGGGTTTCTGGGATAATGGTGATGTGAGCCATGACCAGCTTTTCAAAGCACTTCATGGACACTAATGTGAGTGCTATGGGCCAGTAGTCATTTAGGCAGGTTACCTTAGTGTTCTTGGGCACAGGGACTATGGTGGTCTGCTTGAAACATGTTGGTATTACAGACTCAGACAGGGAGAGGTTGAAAATGTCAGTGAAGACACTTGCCAGTTGGTCAGTGCATGCTCGGAGAACACATCCTGGTAATCCGTTTGGCCCTGCGGCCTTGTGAATGTTGACCTGTTTAAAAGGCCTTATATTGACTGAGGAGAGAGTGATCAGTCATCCTGAACAGATGATGCTCTTATGCATGTTTCAGTGTCACTTTCCTCAAAGCGAGCATAGAAGTTATTTAGCTCGTCTGGTAGGCTCGTGTGACTGGGCAGCTCTCGGTTGTGCTTCCCTTTGTAGTATAATAGTTTTCAAGCCCTGCCACATCCGACGAGAGTTGTTGCAGTACGATTCGATCTTAGTCCTGTATCGATGCTTTGCCTGTTTGATGGTTCGTTGGAGGGCATAGTGGGATTTCTTATAAGCTTCAAGGTTAGTCCCACTCCTTGAATGCAGCAGCTCTACCGTTTACCTCAGTGATGATGTTGCCTGTAATCCATGGCTTCTGGTTGGGGTATGTACGTAGTCACTGTGTCGTCAATGCATTTATTGATGAAGCCAGTGACCGATATGGTGTACTTATCAATGCAATTGGAAGAATCACGGAACATATTCCAGTCTGTGCAAGCAAAACAGTCCTGAAGTTTAGCATCTGCTTCATCTGACCACTTTTTTATTGACCGGGTAACTGGTGGTTACGGTTTACATTTTTGCCTGTAAGCAGGAATCTGGAGGATAGAATTCTCTCTCTCTGGTTGCACATTTAGCATGATGAAAGAAATTAGGCAAAACTGATTTGTTTCCCTGCATTAAAGTCCCCGGCAGTAGGACCACCGCCTCTGGATGAGCGTTTTTCTGTTTGCTTATGGGGTATACAGTTCATTGAGTGCTGTCCTAGTGCCAGCATCGGTCTGTGGTGGTATGCAGGCTACGAAAAATACAGATGAAAACTCTAGGTAGATAGTGTTTTACAGCTTATCATGAGATACTCTACCTCAGGCAAGCAAAACCTTGAGACTTCCTTAGATATCACGCACCAGCTGTTGTTTACAAATATACATAGACCACTAACTCTTAAAGCTAGGGGGCAGAATTTTCACTTCTGGATAAATAGCGTGCCCAATTTCAACTTCCTGCTACTCATGTCAAGAATATAAGATATGCATATTATTCATATACAGTGCCTTGCGAAAGTATTCGGCCCCCTTGAACTTTGCAACCTTTTGCCACATTTCAGGCTTCAAAACATAAAGATATAAAACTATTTTTTTGTGAAGAATCAACAACAAGTGGGACACAATCATGAAGTGGAACGACATTTATTTGATATCTCAAACTTTTTTAACAAATCAAAAACTGAAAAATTGGGCGTGCAAAATTATTCAGCCCCTTTACTTTCAGTGCAGCAAACTCTCTCCAGAAGTTCAGTGAGGATCTCTGAATGATCCAATGTTGACCTAAATGACTAATGATGATAAATACAATCCACCTGTGTGTAATCAAGTCTCCGTATAAATGCACCTGCACTGTGATAGTCTCAGAGGTCCGTTAAAAGCGCAGAGAGCATCATGAAGAACAAGGAACACACCAGGCAGGTCCGAGATACTGTTGTGAAGAGGTGAACACACCATCCCCACTGTCAAACATGGTGGTGGCAGCATCATGGTTTGGGCCTGCTTTTCTTCAGCAGGGACAGGGAAGATGGTTACAATTGATGGGAAGATGGATGGAGCCAAATACAGGACCATTCTGGAAGAAAACCTGATGGAGTCTGCAAAAGACCTGAGACTGGGACGGAGATTTGTCTTCCAACAAGACAATGATCCAAAACATAAAGCAAAATCTACAATGGAATGGTTCAAAAATAAAAACATATCCAGGTGTTAGAATGGCCAAGTCAAAGTCCAGACCTGAATCCAATCGAGAATCTGTGGAAAGAACTGAAAACTGCTGTTCACAAATGCTCTCCATCCAACCTCACTGAGCTCGAGCTGTTTTGCAAGGAGGAATGGGAAAAAATGTCAGTCTCTTGATGTGCAAAACTGATAGAGACATACCCCAAGCGACTTACAGCTGTAATCGCAGCAAAAGGTGGCGCTACAAAGTATTAACTTAAGGGGGCTGAATAATTTTGCACGCCCAATTTTTCAGTTTTTGATTTGTTAAAAAAGTTTGAAATATCCAATAAATGTCAGTCCACTTCATGATTGTGTCCCACTTGTTGATTCTTTAAAAAAAAATAGTTTTATATCTTTGTTTGAAGCCTGAAATGTGGCAAAAGGTCGCAAAGTTCAAGGGGGCCGAATACTTTCGCAAGGCACTGTATTTGGATAGAAAACACTGAAGTTTCTAAAACTGAATCATGTCTGAGTAAAACAGAACTTATGTAGCAGGCAAAACCCCGAGGACTAACTGTTCAGGTTTTTTTTCTTCTCCCCTCTCTGTTTCCTGTATTGTCTTTGCATTGGGATATTTCATAGGAACCTATTTTCAGTTCCTACCGCTTCCACTGGATGTCACCAGTCTTTGGAATTTGGTTGAGGTTATTCGTTTGTGCAATGAAGAAGTAGGCCAACTCAGAACTGGGGACACTTTTGCGAATTGCGCAATTCATGAAAAGCAGCGCTGGTTTCTTTTCTTTCCTGTATTGAATACAGATTGTCCCATCTACACTTTGATTATCAACGTTTAAAATACCTAACGTTGTATTACAAAAGTAGTTTGAAATATTTTAGCAAAGTTTATAGGCAACTTTTGAAATATTTTGTAGTGACATGTTTTTGTATGCTGTTTTTTTCTGGATCAAACACTCTTTATAAATGGACATTTTGGATATATATGGACGGAATTATCGAACAAAAAGGACCAATTGTGATGTTTATGGGACATATTGGAGTGTCAACAAAAGAAGCTTGTCAAAGGTAATGCATGTTTTATATTTTATTTCAGCGTTTTGTGTAGCGCCTGCAGGGTTGTAATATGCTAGCTCCTTTGTTCACTGCTGGTGCAGATTGTGCAGGCTATCAGATAATAGCTTCTTATGCTTTCGCCAAAAAGCATTTAAAATCTGACACGTTGGCTGGATTCACAACGAGTATAGCTCTAATTGAGTATCTTACACGTGTGATTTAATGAAAGTTTGAATTTTATTTGAATCTGGCGCTCTGCATTTCTCCTGGCAATTGGCCAGTTGAGACATTTGCGTCCCGCTTATCCTTAAGAGGTTTTAAGAGAGGCTGCCGTTCTATCCTGCCGATAGCTTGTATAACCCGCCAGCTTTATGTTACTCATGTCGTCATTCAGCCACGACTCTGTGAAACATAAGATATTACAGTTTAATGTCCCGTTGGTAGAATATACATGCTTTTAGTTCATCCCATTTATTTTCCAGTGATTGTACATTGGCTAATAGTACGGATGGCAAAGGCAGATTAATCACTCGTCGCCGGATCCTCACAAGGCACCTCGATCTCCTTCCGCAAAACCTCTCTTTCTCCTGTGAATGACAGGGATGAGGGCCTGTTCGGTGACTTGAGTAAATCCCTCCCGTCCGACTCATTAAAGAAAAATTCTTAGTCCAATTCAAGGGGAGTAATCGCTGTTCTGATGTCCAGAAGCTCCTTTCGGTCATAAGAGACAGTAGCAGCAACAACATTATGTACAAAATAAGTTACAAACAATGTGGGGGAAAAAACAATAGCACGGTTGGTTAAGAGCCAATAAAACATCAGCCATCCTCTCCAGTGCCAATAAATGTTGTAAGGAAATGTATATCATTTTGGAGAACTATCCCTTTCATCTGTGTTGAGGAAACCGCCCCTTACTCTTCTATATGTATTGGTATGCTTGGAAAGGGGGGGGGGTATATAAAGTAAGGAATTGTAGCTTTACCATCAGCCTGTTGTCCATGCTGACTTTGCGGAGAGAGCGACAGCAACAGCATTGATGTCCCTTTCGTAGATCCAGGACTTGAACAGTTTGACAGCAAAGGCTGCAGATACTCCTGCAAACAGTCATAAAGCAACAGTCAAAGCAGCAGGTACCCTGCAATGAACAGCACTCAAATCACTATTTTGTATGAACTAAAAACATGTTCATTTCAGAGACATTGGGTTCATACAATGTGCCCGAATACTGTGTCCATTTCAGAGACCATTTAACAAAAAGTTTCCAGTGAAGAGGGCCATGTTCATTTGGGGCCACCGTAACCAAACATTTGGGAAAAATTAAAATGAAAACAAGCAGCTCTTATTGGACAGGTCCAAGTAAAGATAGTGGTGGGCTGGAAGACACTCACCCTCTTTGACCACGTTCTCATTGAAGAGACTTCCAATGACGGCAGCTGATATGTTTCCATTGGCCAACAGAATGCCAGTGAGCATGGCCAGCTTGTTCCGTTCTGATTCGGTGAACCCTTTTAAAAACAGCAGCAACTGCGGAGTAGATAAAATAATGAGCCTGCAGGGTAAATGTTTTAGTTCTTTGTTGTGAAAATAAAATATCCCATTCAAATAATCCATGCAGGTTCCATTGTGTGTAACATTCATCAGTGCCAACTGCCAAGCAGGAGTTCAAACCAACTGTCTCACCTTCTTGATCTCCTCCTCAAAACCTTTCTCCAGGTACTTGTAACGCCGGATCAGCTTGTTAAAAACCTACAGGTTCAAAACAAAGTAAGATATGACACTGTAGTAAATGTGTTATTATACAGCATTGATATAGATACTTTGCAGTAATAAATTATTTCCACATCCTCTTACCTGAGCATATGCTTGCATTGTCTCAAGGTCCTCTTGTGCAGTGAAGAGGCAGAACTCTGTGCGGGTCAGGTCATCAGATATACTCCCTCCTGGGGCTGCAGACAGGTGAAGGGGGAGAAAGAGAGTGTCAGTGCGCTAATCTGGACAACAGCAGCTTTCCAAATGGAATGGAAACTGACATCCAACACTACACTTCCTCTAAAACTTCCCCAGAATCCTCTTTCCTCCTCAAAGCACATTGTAGAAGGTGGTCAGATGGGTGGGACTTTGGAAGGAGGCAAGGGATCCCTGAAAGCTACTGACTTTCAACACTACTTAAAGATCTGAACTCACCAAGCATTCCGCCAGCCACCAGGATGTCAAAGAGTGTCTCTGCATACCGGCGGTAGTCAAGCTTGGCGCCAGAGGCATCAAGGAATTTTGCAACAGCTTCCAAATCAGATCCAGTTTGATTCAAGCCTTGTACGATACTTTCTTGAAACTGAGTAGGGTCAAATCTCTCCTTTTCATCTGTTGAAAAACATGTCATAATTTCACCGCCGGTACCATGTTGACACAGCTAGGTGAACCAAACAAGTAGAGGCAAATTGGTCGACAATGAAGATGCCCAACTTACCTCTTTTCCTCGTTTTGAAACGCTGGCCGGTTAGCGTTGGCTTTTGCTGCTTTTGATTATTCATAAAAGACACTCTGGATGAGAAAAGTTGAACATTAACGTCTGATTGCGCAACGTCAAGATAATTAGTCAACATTAGCAGGCTATGTATAGCTAGTTGGGAACGTGCTCTGCCCAACAGGATTTCTGTAACGTTAGGCCCATGCGAGAGCTATGCTATGCCTTGTCCTGGCTATATTTTAGCTTGCTAATTAGCAAGCCACACCTGGTAATTTGGATAATTTTCAAAGTTGACATTGTAACCTGGCTTTGTCATGATGAATATAAAATACAATCAAAATGTAGTTAGGTGAAGTTAGTTAGCTAGCCTGCTTAGTTGCCCTCCGAGATGGTAGGCTTTAGTATGAGCACGGGGACCTTCCGGCAATGCGCCCGTTCAGACAGGCCTTGCTTGTTCGTGTGGCACCTGCGAAACTCCCATAGCAGCTAACAAGCCACAATTTCCTGTAATGCTAACAAAACTTGGAACAAAGGACATCGATATTCACGCCTGATTATCAAATATCATGGGCAACTAAGTGGCTCTACAGTGGGCAGATAAATTAAGCCTGTGTTTCAACGTGCCATATCTACAGAGTCAGTTCTTCCGACATGATAGCCAACGTTATGTTAGCCATTTAGTTTGTTAGGTAGCGAAGTTGTGCTTGCTAGCTAACAATGCAGGAAAATAACTCTATATACAATACTTTACCAGCTCGCCAATGTTAGTTTAAACAGACACGTGTAGATTACATTGTCAACCGAATGTGCAAAGTATGCAGGCCACCTACCGAAATGTATGCAGATAAAAAAAACGGTTAGAGAAAGAACAAATTCAAAACACCCGAATTCAGTCCTATCGACCTAACAAAAATACCCTTTCCAGAACCAACAAGTGACCGGTTTTCGCAAGTACGCATGCGTATTTAAATATGGCTCTATGGTGTCACTTTATCTGTTCGGAGGGGGTGACTTTGCATGGGGGGGATATAGGGGGGGTATATGTAATGGGGTATATGTAATGTTTCTTTGCCATGATATAACTTTGTTGATAATGTGTGTAAATGATTGTCAAGCTCAAGCCATGTGACGTTGGTCAATTCCAAAGGTATTTAAACTGCCACAAATTATAATTCAGAGACAGAGTTTCAGATTGCTGCTTTTGAGTAAACATCAATAATGTCCTCTCCCAACAGTTGCAGTGAATTGATTTTCTATGTAAATGGACAAAAGGTAAGAAATATTTTTCTTTCTAATATGTGACTATGGCTGTGTTCACACAGGTAGCCCAATTTTGATCTTTTGCCCTATTATTGGTATTTTGACCAACCAAATTGGCTCCCGAGTAGTGCAGCAGTCTAAGACCCCCGCATCTTGCTTGAGGCATCACTACAGACACCCTGGTTTGAATCCAGGCTGTATCACAACCAGCCATGATTGGGAGCCCCATTGGGCGGCGTGCAATTGGCCCAGCGTCGGCTGGTGTAGGCCTTCACTGTAAATAAGAATTTGTTCTTAACTGACTTGCCTAGTTAAATTATTATTTTTTTATCAGATATTTTGCCAGTAATGGAGCAAAATATCCAGACTATGCTTAATCATATTGGATCAACACATTATTTAGTCTCTATTAGATGTTGGTTTGACCATTTATACTGTACTGGTCTTTTGGAATAACATTAGGCCACATTTTCAAACTGCAGAGGACAGTATATTTTCCTTTTGCTGAGCAACTCAATTGACATTAGTTCCAAATGCATTTGAATAATAATTGTAATTTACGCAATGCAGTTGTCTGGTAAATGTCTATTGTGTTTGTGACACTTTCTATTATTTCTATGGTTAGTATGAGGAAGTCATATCACTTCAACAGTGTAAGAAAATGTTAAACAAAAGGCTGCTTTCTAAAATGTATAATCTACAGTTTTTCTGCATCTGAAATATTTTCTTATACAGTATTCAATATATTGATACAGATTCCTCCAGTCCTCCCACCTCAAAATGTTGACTTTTATGTAAAGCACATGATTGTCAGCAGACTGACACACCAATGTCATGATTATAGTCACAGATAACACTATAGATTAGATGCAGAGCATATGGCATTCTCAAGCATCCCGTGATATCATTTTGACTCTCCAGAGTGTTTGCTGTCGCCTGATGTAGATATGCCTTGTTACTGTTTTTTCACAGACAGGGGCTTGGTTGTCTTAGAATAGATTGTGACCTCTGTCTGTGTGCGTGTGTGTGTGTTTCAGATCTTAGAGAGGAATGCCGATCCAGAGGAGGTGCTCCTCAAATTCCTCAGAAGGAAAGGTACTTTTCCTCAACAAAATTATAACACCTTTTTGTATGTAAATAACAGCACATAATGTCTATGTTCTTCAAATCAAATTTTATTGGTCACATACACATATTAAGCAGATGTTGTAGCGAAATTCCAACAGTGCAGTTTTGGACGAGCAATGAAGTAGTGGCATTGACTAAATACAGTAAAATAGAATAAAGTATATACTGTACGTATGAGATGAGTAAGCAGTATGTAAACATTATTAAAGTAACTAGTGTTCCATTATTGAAGTGGCCAGTGATTCCATGTCTATATATACAGGGCAGCAGCCTCTAAGGTGAAGGGTTGAGTAGCAGTGAGGGTCATTTCAAAATGCTTAGCCAAAATCATCTACAAGTGTCTCTTCTCTATATAGTGCTTCTAACTGGGACTAAGTATGGTTGTGGAGGGGGTGGATGTGGGGCCTGCACGGTCATGGTGTCCAAATATGACCAACTCAACAACAGAGTTCTGTATCCTTTCTTTCTAATAGTGCCCTCACAACCATATGTGGGAAGCAAACCATTTAATTTAATATTTTACTAAATAACACCGTCACAAAATATAATGACTGAGAAATATAGTTTTGGAGTAAAATGACTGGAATCTTCTTCAGTTTGCATCACACTATTCTATTCGACACGGCACTGCTTGTTATATCCTTGACCACTGATCCTAGCCACTACACTGTTAACGCCTGTCTGCAGCCCATCTGCACACTGCATGGAGCTGCTGTGGTAACAGTGGAGGGTATTGGCAGCACCAAGACCAAACTGCATCCGGTTCAGGTAGGTCCTACTATACGGTTATATAGGGTTTTGTGATCCTAAATCCTACAAGTGGAGCTCACCATTCATTGTGGCTGGATTATATTTTTTGTAAGGAAAACTGATATGTCTACGTTCTTGCAGGAGCGTATAGCCAAGGCCCATGGCTCTCAATGTGGTTTCTGTACTCCAGGCATGGTGATGTCCATGTACACTTTACTGAGGAACAAACCACATCCTACTATGGAAGACATCAGAGAGGCTCTAGGAGGTCATTTAATTTATATTTTCTAGATAAAAAAAATTAAACATACTCTATTTCTTCTTCTTCTTTTTTTAAAATCATCTTTAGTAGTCCAAAGGTCTCCACAAAAACATTGGCTGTAGGTTCATCGCTAGCTTTTTTCAAACGTCATTGACAGTTTCTTTTTACCCCATTCTCAAAGGAAACCTCTGCCGCTGTACTGGCTACAGGCCGATCATTGACGGGTTCAAAACGTTCTGTGATGTGAGTAATGCCTTTAACCTATTTCCACAAGCTAGTTGTTTGATTCAAAACACATGTCTCTTAACCAAAATGCACATGTTTTCTCTTTTGATTACGTCGAAACATGTTCTGTAAAATGCATGTGTTACATATCACTAGGCATCAGAGAATGGAGAGGGATGTTGCCAGAATGGAGAATCTGGGGGAAAGTGCTGTATAGAGAATGGAACTAAGCAACACAAGGATAGTGATGTGAGTTAAATACTTTACATTTTCACCAAATTAATTCCAACCTTGTACATGCGCGTTAGGGAACGGTATAGTCCCTTTAACCCAACGAGTCCCACCGTAACGCCGGCCTGTTTTGGACATTTAATACCTTTTACACATTGTGTTTTTTAGCTACAGACTTCTGGGGTGAACCATTGGCTTTTATATTTCTTCTGCGTCCATGAGCCTGTGTGACTAATGGGGCTGAGCTAGAGTGGTGTTTGTGAGACAAGGGCGGATCCCGAAGGGGCGCGGGGCAGGGTCTTTTACAAAAATGTCTTTAGAGTTCGAATGGTTTCAGCTCCAAACTATTAAAAGCTGTCAATGAAAAGCTGAGACTCACAGATATGCACGTTTTGTGTCTATTGTGGCATGGTGTCTATAATACGCTCACATAGTTGCTGTCACAAACTCCACAAAGGTGTCATTAACTAGTAGGTTATTAATTTACCATTAAGCAAACTATTTCTTTACTAACAGCATTCATATAAATACGTTTTTGCTTTGTCCAGGCCTTGTTTTATGTCAATAAAAGTCATGAATGCAACTGTTTATATCTAATTGTTTTGTGTGGTACACTACTTGTAGCCCTGGTTGTTGTGAAAATGAAATGGTAAAACATTTTATTGTCATGCTAAATATGAGTGCTTGACATGCAGATAAATGAAAGTCCAAAGAATACCGTAACAGTACTTCATGTAAATGTAATCACAGCACATAACTACGGTGGCCCAAGAGGCAAAGTAGCTTTTTCAATTGAGGGGTAGTTGAAATGATGACACCAGGAAAGAATGATTGTGTTCTAAATAAATATTT
This sequence comes from Oncorhynchus keta, assembly GCF_023373465.1. NCBI lineage: Eukaryota > Metazoa > Chordata > Actinopteri > Salmoniformes > Salmonidae > Oncorhynchus > Oncorhynchus keta. Next base: position 52,804,957 of record NC_068450.1, read on the forward strand.
GATACCTTGTCAGATCTCAGAGGAGCTGTTCCATATGGACAATGTTCTTCCGCTTGACCCATCCCAGGACCTCATTTTCCCTCCAGAACTCATGGTACATTAGATTCAGTCTTCACTCTAAAGAGACTTGTCTATTGTCAACTCAAACAGAACTAACTTGCAGAGAAATTTGATTTCACTCTTCTCTATACCAGATTATGGGAAAGAAACGTGCCTGTGGCAGTCTGTGTTTCCAAGGCGATAGGCTGAAGTTGATATCTCCAGTAGATCTGACCAATCTGCTTGAGTTGAAAACAGAATATCCTGAAGCCCCTGTGGTGGTTGGCAACACAACTATAGGTATTAACCTTTTGCTTTGCCATGTTGCTTTTGTATTTCAGAACTGCTTTCACTCAAACCCAAAATATTTTCCCCCATTAAAAAATAGACCCATACGTTGTACACGGTACAAAAAATATTAATCCTGACAACTGCTCAGCCACATTGTATCTATTATGTGTTCATTTATTTTGAGCAGGACCAAATATGCAAGTGAAAGGAGTCCATCATCCTCTCACCATCTACGCCGGGAGAGTTTCAGATTTACATACTGTGACGTGGGGGAAGGATGGTAGGTTTAGAAGTGTATTCATTGTCCGTTCGTTGAAAGAACTTTTCAGCTTTTCGTCATCTACTTGCTGTGTGTTCATGTCCATGCAGGTGTGAGTATGGGGGCAGTCTGCACCCTCTCCAGTCTGAAGGAGGAGATGGAGAGGGCTGTGAGGGAGATGGAGGCAGAGAGAACCAGGGGGTACCAGGCCCTGCTACAGACCCTACGGTGTCTAGCAGGGAAACAGATCCGCAACATGGCTGTAAGCCCTATAACCATTACCCACAGATACAGATGTTCTATCATAATTTGACCCGTATCTCACAGCAGGAAAGTCATCCTGCAGCAACAGTACACTTTAATCATTATGTGGATTATATAATTAATGGACATTTTTGTGTCGGCTGATACATTTTAAGTTAGGATAAATCAAGTCTGACTTTTTAAATGACCAACTTTAGAAGCCATTTTAAACCTTGAATACACTAGAATTTGCATTTCCTCCTGCACAAGAGGAACCTCCTGCATTTCCTCCTGCACATTCTCTGTGACAACAGAATTATCAAATTATGATAGCACCTGTATGTACCCAACAAACTTAACTGTGTTTGCTCAGATAGTTTCTCCTCACGTTGTCCTTTTCAGCATGGTTCCAGAAACTATGGTCAATGCGTAACCAGGCAAGCACACAGACAGTACAGCTTGGCTTGGCTATGTAGTGTGAAAAGGGTGTCGCTGGGCCATTGTCGTTATTGTTGACTACTGCATTACTCTTGCCTGAAAGCCTTATTGATGTGTTTTATTTGATCGGCTTTATGATGTCCCATGTCTACAGACCATTGGAGGCAATATCCTCAGTGCCAACCCAAAGTATGATCTCAATAGTGTTCTAGCTGCCTTGGACTGCACACTGCAGGTCATGTCTAAAGGTACTGTTGGCCAAAGCATTGATTCTTCTTGATTTGATCCTTTTCTTTCAGTTCGTGATCATGCAATATCACATGACCTAAATGGGAAGGACATGGTTGATTGAGTGATGCCTAGATTCGTAGTATGAAACTGTCTTTTTGTTGTAGAAAATGGGACAAGGGCGATCACTCTGAATGATGAACTCTTCACTGGCTTTGGCAAGACAGCGCTTAGACCAGATGAAGTCCTCCTGTCCATTGACATCCCCTACTCCAAACCAGTGAGGAATAACTGTTTTAATCCCTCATACAAATACCTCTCTGGATATTGATGATGACCTTAGTTTAACTCATAACTCCAACCTCTTTCAAGCTTTGGGTGCTGAGGATTTGGTTAATTGGTAAGTGAACATGAATAATCTGTTGCGAGGTTTTCAGGTTGGAGAAATGGTCTGTTGACTGTATTGAGGATGACTGTTGATTATTGACTGTATTATGTCTGTTGACTGTAATTGAGGATGACTGTTGATTATTGACTGTATTATGTCTGTTGACTGACTGTATTATGTTTGTTGATTGTAGTGGGAGTTTGTGTCCGCCTTCCGTCAGGCCCAGAGGAGGGAGTTTGCCTTCTCCATTGTCAACGCTGGGATGAAGGTGCTCTTCAGGGAGGGCACTAACATAGTGGAGTCTCTCAACATCTACTACGGGGGAGTGGGACCCACACTGGTCAAGGTTGGACGCACATGCCAGAAGCTTGTTGGGCGGTATGTAGACTGACAACAACATACTTTACAGACATTGCAGACCTGGGTTCAAATATTTGATTATGTAAATGCTTATTTTCTGTGTATTTGAGTATTTTCAAATAATGTGGCCCAAATTATCTGCAATTTCCTATAAATAGCCTACTATTTTAAAGTTTTTTTCAAATACTTATTTAAAATACAATTTTCCAAATGCCGGGGTTAAATGCATGTGGGGAGTGTATTTCAGTCAGTGTATTTGAGTATTTTCAAATACATGCCAATAGTTTCAACCTGGAATCCGGGGTAGACGTAACATAGTAAATCCTGGATACTCCAATTAGCAGAGGTGGGACCAAGTCATTGTTTTACAAGTCACAACTAAGTCTCAAGTCTTAGCACTCAAGTCCCAAGTCAAGTCCCAAGTCAAGACAGGCACGTTCGAGTCAAATCTCAAGTCAAGACCATCAAGTCAAGTCTCAAGTCCTAAACTTTGAGTTTCGAGTCCTAAACAAGTCATGTAATACCGTTTCATATTTTTAACAAGAGTAATAGTTAGTATATTACATTTACGCAAATCATTAATGCTTATCTATATATTTATTATTTTCCAAATAAACGTTATATTTCCAAGGAAATACATGGGTAGCCATGAGAAAGACCCCCCCCCCAACAGTGATCGACTATTGAGGATGGCTATGGGGCGCAATCGGCCGATGTAGACTTGTACACAATCACCCAACCTTAACACACACACACGCTCTCTCTGTGTTCTTCCAGTAGGCTAACGTATGTCAATGGTTTTTAGGAACAACAGTAACATCAGGCAGGATTTAGGCTACCAACTGCCTAGCCATCTTGGGTGCAATGATCACATTCCCGCACTAACTGCCTGTGTGGAGACTCATTGATTTAACGTTGCGTAGCCTACATGACACACTAGTAAAATAATCAGCTATTTTAATTTTTAATTTTACCTTTATTTAACCAGGCAAGAACATATTCTTATTTTCAATGACGGCAGTGGGTTAACTGCCTGTTCAGGGGCAGAACGACAGATTTGTACCTTGTCAGCTCGGGGGTTTGAACTCGCAACCTTCCGGTTACTAGTCCAACGCTCTAACCACTAGGCTACGCTGCCGCCCCAATATTAGCCATGACTTACCATTCTTTGTGCAGCTTCAAATGTCGAACAAAGTTGGAAATTGTTGCGTCTCCGTCTGTACTTTTCTTCCCACATGTTTTGCAAGTTTTTTGATACAGAGTCGTCTTTATATCTAAAAATAAATAATTTTGGGTATCATCTTTCTAAGGGCTCCATCTGAATTCACCCGCCGACGTTCCTCTGCACTGCCACGCACAACTTTTTCTCCAATGGCACAATTTGATTGGCTGCTGTCCGATTCAAACTGTAATCCGTTAAATGAAGAGTTGATGCGCTGCACATTTTGTTTAATAGCATAATCTTTCATATTTGGGCTTGGGGAGGGTATCAAGTCAAGTCACGAGTCATTGGTGTTAAAGTCGAGTTGCAAGTCATAATTTTTGTGACTCGAGTCCAAGTCATGTTACTCGAGTCCACACCTCTGCCAATTAGTATGATATGTTATGTTTCGTATGGTAGTTATTACATTTTGGAATTCCATAATCCATTTTGTATGATATTTTATCATTTGCATGATATGTAACAAATTTTAATTCGTACTGTTAGGTTCTAATTTTTCAGAGTAAATAACTCACACACACTAGAAAAGCTTAACCAAGTTGAATTCTTTCCAAAGAGTCGACACAGCTGTATTCAGATAAAGACATGTTTCCACCACTACAAGTATATATACTCCACTTTAGGCACCCCTCCTTCTCTCCAATCCTTACATCTTATGGTTCGACAGGAAGACGAAGTGATAGAGTAATAAACGGTTCTGTCTCTCTTAAGGTGACCTGAACTGACCTCAACCCCCTTGATGTCTAATCCAATGCTTTCCACCCGTATCACCTATTACACTTCCATGACTCCCTCCCATCCACCCAGCACATTCCACAGCCACTCTGTCTTTCTACAGAGAACCATTAACTTCTAACATAAAAACCAGTCTCTTTCACTCCTTTATATTCCATGCTTCTGATCTATCATGACTTTAGCATATCAATGTTCAAAGTTTACCCTGAATCCAACAGTCCCTCCTCTTGAACAATAGCTTCCTAATGTTCAATTTACATAAACTTGGAAATTACTTATAAATGGACAAACGATGATAATAAAACATGAATACATTTTTTTTTTTAAAGATTATAAATTAACGCACAATGATAAAAAACAAACAAATAATTATAAATGAACAAACAATGATAACAAAACATTCGCCGTGAGGTTTACAAACTCAGACTTATGGAGACTTATGGCCTCCGTTCTGTGATCACACCATACACAATTTTATTTTATACATCTCTCATCACACAAACAAAAGCCATTCCAGATCAATCTGTCTTGTCTTGTTCCATGTCAGCTGGAACGCTTTTTGTTTCTCCACTCTCTCCATCTGGTTCCTAAGAAAGTGATAGCATAAGACTTGGAAACCAACAAAAAAAGACACACAACGTAACAGTATTAACAATGTGATAACCTATGCATAATTATACACTGCTCAAAAAAATTAAGGGAACACTTAAACAACACAATGGAACTCCAAGTCAATCACACTTCTGTGAAATCAAACTGTCCACTTAGGAAGCAACACTGATTGACAATAAATTTCACATGCTGTTGTGCAAATGGAATAGACAACAGGTGGAAATTATAGGCAATTAGCAAGAAACCCCCAATAAAGGAGTGGTTCTGCAGGTGGTGACCACAGACCACTTCTCAGTTCCTATTCTTCCTGGCTGATGTTTTGGTCACTTTTGAACTGGCGGTGCTTTCACTCTAGTGGTAGCATGAGGTCGGAGTCTACAACCCACACAAGTGGCTCAGGTAGTGCAGCTCATCCAGGATGGCACATCAATGCGAGCTGTGGCAAGAAAGTTTGCTGTGTCTGTCAGCGTAGTGTCCAGAGCATGGAGGTGCTACCAGGAGACAGGCCAGTACATCAGGAGACGTGGAGGAGGCCGTAGGAGGGCAACAACCCAGCAGCAGGACCGCTACCTCCGCCTTTGTGCAAGGAGGAGCAGGAGGAGCACTGCCAGAGCCCTGCAAAATGACCTCCAGCAGGCCACAAATGTGCATGTGTCTGCTCAAACGGTCAGAAACAGACTCCATGAGCGTGGTATGAGGGCCCGACGTCCACAGGTGGGGGTTGTGCTTACAGCCCAACACCGTGCAGGACGTTTGGCATTTGCCAGAGAACACCAAGATTGGCAAATTCGCCACAGGCGCAAAGTGCTCTTCACAGATGAAAGCAGGTTCACACTGAGCACATGTGACAGATGTGACAGAGTCTGGAGACGCCGTGGAGAACGTTCTGCTGCCTGCAACATCCTCCAGCATGACCGGTTTGGCGGTGGGTCAGTCATGGTGTGGGGTGGCATTTCTTTGGGGGGCACACAGCCCTCCATGTGCTCGCCAGAGGTAGCCTGACTGCCATTAGGTACCGAGATGAGATCCTCAGACCCCTTGTGAGACCATATGCTGGTGCGGTTGGCCCTGGGTTCTTCCTAATGCAAGACAATGCTAGACCTCATGTGGCTGGAGTGTGTCAGCAGTTCCTGCAAGAGGAAGGCATTGATGCTATGGACTGGCCCGCCCGTTCCCCAGACCTGAATCCAATTGAGCACATCTGGGATACCATGTCTCGCTCCATCCACCAACGCCACGTTGCACCACAGACTGTCCAGTTGGCGGATGCTTTAGTCCAGGTCTGGGAGGAGATCCCTCAGGAGACCATCCTCCACCTCATCAGAAGCATGCCCAGGCGTTGTAGGGAGGTCATACAGGCACGTGGAGGCCACACACACAACTGAGCCTCATTTTGACTTGTTTTAAGGACATTACATCAAAATTGGATCAGCCTGTTGTGTGGTTTTCCACTTTAATTTTGAGTGTGACTCCAAATCCAGACCTCCATGGGTTGATACATTTGATTTCCATTGATCATTTTTGTGTGATTTTGTTGTCAGCACATTCAACTATGTAAAGAAAAAAGTATTTAATAAGAATATTTCATTCATTCAGATCTAGGATGTGTTATTTTAGTGTTCCCTTTATTTTTTTGAGTAGTGTATATGCATGGAAACCAAAGTCTGAGACCATGACGATTCCCCCTTTCTCTTCACCAGACTCTATGCCTCCAGGATACTTTTATGCTGGATTCCACAAAAACTAAAGCCCTAAAAAAAATCTCCTCATGCTTCCACCAAGACTTCCCTTTTAGGCCCCAGGTTCCGAGAGGTGTTCCCAAGTCATGTCATTGTCACTTTTTTCCCCCATCTCCTCCATTTCCACAACCCTACATCCTCTTAAGGTAACTCAGCGCTGTATATGCTTTCACATCAATTCCTTCAAAATATTGTTCAGAGTACAATTACCCCAACATCTATCCTCTTTCATGTGATACATGAACCAATAAAGCAGCTAAACCCCAACCCAACTATATGATGTTTAAAGTAGCTCCCAGACCCAACCCATCTGCATGTCTTACAGTGGAATCTAGTCTCTCTCTCTCTCTCTCTCTCTCTCTCTCTCTCTCTCTCTCTCTCTCTCTCTCTCTCTCTCTCTCTCTCTCTCTCGCAAAGCTTCCTCTGTCATGGCGTCTTCAAGCTCACCCATGATGCAGCTGGACCTCACTTCATGTGAGAACTATGCACCACCCCCAAGGAGAGACATGACAATCTTTACCGCTGCAGGCGCTGTAAGGAGTAGTGTGTGTGGACCAAACCAACACTGTCCCCAACACCTCCGCCTGGTGTGTCTTGATGCACATTCAATCTCCAGAATTCAGCACGTGCCCTTGGTTATCTCTGCTTTCACCTGAGGATATACACACTGCAACACATGGGTCATTTCCTGACAACATTAACAATCCTCTTATGGCAAGAGGATTGGGAAAAAGATGAACGAGTTGGGAATAATATCCAACCTAACAAAACACGGAGTCACAGGTTTCCTGAAAGTTTACCATAGTGTCTGAAATGCCACCACTATCTCTTCTACTCTCGCCATGATCTGGGTATGTGTAATGTTCAATTAAATCCCCATGTTGTGTACTGTTAACTGTCCTCCCTCTCCTATGAGCTATCTCCTGTAACAATATACAGTCTCTAGGCATGATATTCCTCTATGATACTCCTCTATCATCCCATCTAACGCATAACACGCAAGTCACTTCTCCTAATGCATTTCTACAGTTATAAACATACTAAAACATTATCAAATCAATTAGTCAATATACATCAATGTTCAAAGTTTACCCCGAATCCAACAGTACAATATATTACAGATTGCAATTCGTACAACATGTTACAAATGTGCAAACGTATGATATGTTACGAATTCCTATTTGTTATGGCTAACGCTAGGTTAAGGGGGTTATTTTATATATATAAAATGTTTTTTATATAACCTTTATTTATCTAGGCAAGTCAGTTAAGAACAAATTATTATTTACAATAATGGCCTAACCTAATTAACAATATGTTAATTGCCTTTTTCAGGGGTTTCGCGTGGGGATTCGATCCAGCAACCTTTCGGTTACTAGCCCAACATGCTAAGTAATTGCAAAGCTGCTAAAGTTGTCCGTGATGAGATTTGAACATGCAACCTTCAGGTTGCTAGACTTTGCTTTATACGCCTGACCCAGCACCCTGCTGTTGTGGACATTCATCACTAAGGACTCAAATTCAAAGTAAATTAAGTAATCTTAATTATCACTGCCGGAGAGTTTCATAAACTCAATACAAGCTTGATAAAAACTCTGAAAACGGCGTTCCCTTTCAGTCCTTATAAATTGCTACACAAACAAATCATATAAGCATGATTTACATTATTTATTATTAAACTTGGTTCCTGAATTTGACTGACTGATACCTCACGAAGCTTCTTCTCTCAAAGATGAGACCTTGAAACTGAGATACTCCTTTTGGGTCCCAGAGCAATGTTCTGGGCGTACTGCCAAATTGCTTATCTTCTAATGGCTGGGGGCAGTATTGAGTAGCTTGGCTGAATAAGGTGCCCAGAGGGGCCCAGAGTAAACTGCCTGCTACTCAGTCCCAGTTGCTAATATATGCATATTATTAGTATATTTGGATAGAAACCACTCTGACGTTTCTAAAACTGTTTGAATGATGTCTGTGAGTATAACAGAACTCATATGGAAGGAAAAAACCTGAGAAAAAATCCAACCCCGAAGTGGGAAATCTGAGACTAGTCGTTTTTCAACTCATTCCCTATTGAATATACAGTGGGATATTGGTCATGTTGCACTCCCTGAGGCTTCCACTGGATGTCAACAGTCTTTAGAGCCTAGTTTGATGCTTCTACTGTAAAGTGGGGGCGAATGAGAGGGGAATGAGTCAGAGGTCTGGTAGAATGCTTTGAGCTTGTGACGCTCGTTCACGTAAGAACAAGCTCTGTTCCATCGCAATTCTACAGACAAAGGAATTCTCTGGTTGGAACATTATTGAAGATTTATGTTAAAAACATCCTAAAGATTGATTCTATGCATCGTTTGACATGTTTCTACGGACTGTAATGGAACTTTTTGACATTTCGTCTGCTCCTAGTGAACGCGCTTCGTGACTTTGGATTTGTTTACAAAACGCGCAAACAAAAGTAGCTATTTGGACATAAATGATGGACATTATCGAACAAAACAAACATTTAATGTGGAACTGGGATTCCTGGCAGTGCATTTTGATGAAGATCATTAAAGGTAAGTGAATATTTATAATGCTATTTCTTACTGATGTTGACTGCACAATATGGTGGATATCTTTTTGGCTTGTTTGGTCTCTGAGCGCCGTACTCAGATTATAGCATGGTTAGCTTTTTCCCTAAAGCTTTTTTGGAATCTGACACAGCGGTTGCATCAAGGAGAAGTGTATCTAAAGTTCCATGCATAACACTTGTATTTTCATCACCATTTATAATGAGTATTTCTGTAAATTGATGTGGCTCTCTGCAAAATCACCGGATGTTTTTGGAACTACTGAACATAACGCACCAATGTATACTCAGATTTTTTTTATATAAATATGAACTTTATGGAACAAAACATATGTGTATTGTGTAACATGAAGTCCTATGAGTGTCATCTGATGAAGATCATCAAAGGTTAGTGATTCATTTTATCTCTATTTCTGATTTTTGTGACTCCTCTCTTTGGCTGGAAAAATGGCTGTGTTTTTCTGTGACTTGGCTCTGACCTAACATAATCATTTGTGGTGCTTTCGCCGTAAAGCCTATTTGAAATCGGACACTGTGGTGGGATTAACAAGAAGTGTATCTTTAAAATGGTGTGATATACTTCTATGTTTGAGGAATTTTAATTATGCAATTTCTGTTGTTTTGAATTTGGCCCCCTGCACTTTCACTGGCTGTTGTCATATCGAACCCGTTAGCGGGATCTCAGCCCTAAGAAGATTTATCAGTGATAGAAGAAATCCCTCCCATGTACAATCAATCAGTCACTCTCATGAACCAAGACAGGTTATTAGAAAAGCAGCATTATGCTAAACATACGATCTGATACACAGAGCAAATTTCTATCACACTCCCTCCTTTTATTACTCTGTGATAATTATTGCTAAATTTTAAGGTAAGCATTAGATTATGGCTTACAATATCAAAGGTTATATCAAAACACTTCCATAAAAAGTAAAACCAGACACTTTCAAACCCTTCACTCTGGGTTGTACAATCTAACTAGTAACTGATCCTTATTCCATAAATCAAATCAAATTGTATTGGTCACATACACATGGTTTGCAGATGTTTCTGCGAGTGTAGCGAAAGTGCAGCAATATCTAACAAGTAATATCTAACAATTCCACAACAAATACCTAATACATACAAATCTCTCGGTATAGGAATCGAATAAGAATATATATGGATGAGCAATGACAGAGCGCATAGACTAAGATGCAATAGATGAGTAATGCAAGAAATGCAAAGATTATTAAAGTGACTAGTGTTCTATTTATTAAAGTGGCCAATGATTTCAAGTCTGTATGTAGGCAGCAGCCTCTCTGTGCTAGTGGTGGCTGTTTAACAGTCTGATTTCCTTGTGATAGAGGCTGTTTTTCAGTCTCTCGGTCCCAGCTTTGATGCACCTGTACTGTCCTCACCTTCCGGATGGTAGCAGGTTGAACAGGCAGTGGCTCGGGTGGTTTTTGCCCTTGATGATCTTTTTGGTCTTTCTGTGACATTGTGTGCTGTAGGTGTCCTGGAGGGCAGGTAGTTTGCCGCCTGTGATTCATTGTGCAGACCGCACCACCCACTGGAGAGCCCTGCTCTCAATTTTGCATCTGTAAAAGTTTGTGAGGGTTTTGGTTTACAAGCCAAATTTCTTCAGCCTCCTGAGGTTGAAGAGGTGCTGTTGCGTCTTCTTCACCACACTGTCTGTGTGGGTGGACCATTTCAGTTTGTCAGTGATGTGTACCCAGAGGAACTTAAAATGTTCCATCTTCCCCATTGCTGTCCCGTCGATGTGGATAGGGGGTGCTCCCTCTGCTGTTTCCTGTAGTCTACAATCATCTCCTTTGTTTTGGTAACGTTGAGTGAAAGGTTGTTTTCCTGACACCACACTCCGAGTGCCCTCACCTCCTCCCTGTTGGTAATCAGGCCTACTACTGTTGTGTTGTCTGCAACCCTGATGACTGACTTTCCTACCTTCACCACCTGGGGGCAGCCCATTAGGAAGTCCTGGACCCAATTGCCCAGGGCGGGGTTGAGACCCAGGGCCTCAAGCTTAATGATGAGCTTGGAGGGTACTATGGTGTTGAATGCTGAGCTATAGTCAGTGAACAGCATTCTTACATAGGTATTCCATAGCCCTTACACTTGTAAAATCATTGCAGTAGAATGGTTTATTAATACCTTCATTTCATACACACATGCTTTATTACACAATTTAATTTATGGAAACACTATTGTCATGAGCAGAGGGGAGAACATGGTTATACTCTTCATGACCTTCAGTGAGTTCCTTATAGTCCACATTATCTTCATCATTCTCATCAGAAAATGGCATTTATTTTAGCCCAATCAAACTAACAGTCTCTCCTGCAGTTGCAGAATTGAACAAAATAGTTGCTGAGACCCGTGAGACAAAAGAAGAGCACAGAGCCTTACAACATGAAATCAGTGTTATCACATACAAGGACATACTCACAACATGGCCCATTTTGCAAAGTTCACAGACTATGATTCAAACATATTTGGCAGCCAAGCTGTCACCTCCAACTTGTTATCTTTATTGTCAGAGTAGCTTCTAGCGGTTTCTGATAATGACATTTCAGTGAGAGTTTTTGCAATTCTCTTCCTCCGGGTTCCTAAGAGAGTGATAGCAAAAGATTTGAAAAGCAAAAGAAATCACAAAATATGACAAGTATTAGTGCTATGCATAATCAAATATGGCAGGAAACGAAGTTTGATGATGATGACATGATGATTCCCACTCTCCCTTAGCCTGACTCTATACCTTCAGGAATACTGTACTGCTGGGGTCCAAACAAAATGGAGTCTGTAAAAAAACATCAACTCATGCTTTTTTACCCAGGAATACCAGTTAGGCAGCATGTTTTACAAGCGGCATTCCGACACCATATCACGCTCACATCGCCCTTTTTTTGCATGCTATGGCGGTCAACTAGTATAATTATTGTTCTACCAAACAAGCCCTCCCTCCTGAGTCTAGGATGTACAATGAATCTCTGTGGCTAGGCAGGTGTTGTTATCTTCCCAGCCCAAGTTCAGTACTCCCAGTCTTCTTATCAGTCAGGAAGAGCCTTGGGATTAGGAAGTGTACATTCATGCAGCCTGCCGCAGTCAACTAAATTCAGAGGCTGGACCCCTTTGTACTTTGTTTCCTGCGACAAATATATTTGCAAAACAAAAATATTTTTTTATAAATGTTTGCAAAAAACAGAAATACTTTATTAACATAAGTATTCAGACCCTTTGCTATGAGACTCGAAATTGAGCTCAGGTGCATCTCATTGATCATCCTTAAGATGTTTCTACAACTTGATTGGAATCTACCTGTGGTAAATTCAATTGATTGGAAATTATTTGGAAAGGCACACACCTGTCCATATAAGGTCCCACAGTTGACATTGCATGTCAGAGCAAAAACCAAGCCATGATGTTGACGGATCACCACCTCAAGCTGAACCTCGGCAAGACGGAGCTGCTCTTCCTCCCGGGGAAGGACTGCCCGTTCCATGATCTCGCCATCACGGTTGACAACTCCATTGTGTCCTCCTCCCAGAGCGCTAAGAACCTTGGCTTGATCCTGGACAACACCCTGTCGTTCTCAACTAACATCAAGGCGGTGGCCCGTTCCTGTAGGTTCATGCTCTACAACATCCGCAGAGTACGACCCTGCCTCAAACAGGAAGCGGCGCAGGTCCTAATCCAGGCACTTGTCATCTCCCGTCTGGATTACTGCAACTCGCTGTTGGCTGGGCTCCCTGCCTGTGCCATTAAACCCCTACAACTCATCCAGAACGCCGCAGCCCGTCTGGTGTTCAACCTTCCCAAGTTCTCTCACGTCACCCCGCTCCTCCGCTCTCTCCACTGGCTTCCAGTTGAAGCTCGCATCCGCTACAAGACCATGGTGCTTGCCTACGGAGCTGTGAGGGGAACGGCACCTCAGTACCTCCAGGCTCCAGGCTCTGATCAGGCCCTACACCCAAACAAGGGCACTGCGTTCATCCACCTCTGGCCTGCTCGCCTCCCTACCACTGAGGAAGTACTGATCCCGCTTAGCCCAGTCAAAACTGTTCGCTGCTCTGGCTCCCCAATGCTGGAACACACTCCCTCACGACGCCAGGACAGCGGAGTCAATCACCACCTTCCGGAGACACCTGAAACCCCACCTCTTTAAGGAATACCTAGGATAGGATAAAGTAATCCTTCTCACCCCCCATTAAAAGATTTAGATGCACTATTGTAAAGTGGCTGTTCCACTGGATGTCATAAGGTGAATGCACCAATTTGTAAGTCGCTCTGGATAAGAGTGTCTGCTAAATGACTTAAATGTAATGTAAATGTAATGAATTGTGCTTATAGCGCTAAGACAGGATTGTGTCGGGGTACAGATCTGGGGAAGGGTACCAAAACATGTCTACAGCATTGAAGGTCCCAAGAACAAAGTGTCCTCCATCATTCTTAAATGGAAAAAGTTTGGAACCACCAAGAATCGTCCTAGAGCTGGCAGCCCGGCCAAGCTGAGCAATCAGGGGAGAATGGCCTTTGTCAGGGAGGTCACTCTGACAGAGCTCTAGATTTCCTCTTTGGAGATGGGAGAACCTTCCAGAAGGACAACCACCAATCAGGCCTTTATGGTAGAGTGGCCAGACGGAAGCCACTACTCAGTAACAGGCACATGACAGCCTGCTTGGAGTTTGCCAAAAAGCACCTAAGGACTCTCAGACCATGAGAATGGAGATTCTCTGGTCTGATGAAATCAAGATTGAACTCTTGGCCTGAATAACAAGCGTCACTTCTGGAGAAAACCAGGCACTATCCCTACAGTCACGGATCCCTTCGGAACATTCATTACGCACACCTAACCCCTATTTCCCACTCAGTAACAGGCACATGACAGCCTGCTTGGAGTTTGCCAAAAAGCACCTAAGGACTCTCAGACCATGAGAATGGAGATTCTCTGGTCTGATGAAATCAAGATTGAACTCTTGGCCTGAATAACAAGCGTCACTTCTGGAGGAAACCAGGCACTATCCCTACAGTCACGGATCCCTTCGGAACATTCATTACGCACACCTAACCCCTATTTCCCACTGATTGGTACTTGTATAAGTGTGCCCTTTGGTTTCCATCGGGCTGTCGATTATTTTTACAATGTCTGTTGGTGTGTGTGATTACCTGTGCTGTGTGTTTTATGCTTTCGTACCCTCACAGATGATTACGGGTCTGATTACGGGTTATTTATTCAAGGTACTCCTCGTGCTTTTGTTTGGGATTCAACCCTGTGTTTTTGTTACGCGTTTGTTTGGTCTTCGTCCCCGTGCATTTTCACAGCACTCCGTAATTTGGTCTTAATAAAAAAACTATTACGCATTCCTGCGTCTGTCTCCCGAATCTCTTCATACCAGCGTGACATCTACGATGAAGCATGGTGGTGGCAGAACGGAGCAAAGTACAGAGATATCCTTGATGAAAACCTACTCCAGAGCACTCAGGACCTCAGACTGGGGAGATAGTTCACCTTATGACAGGACAATGAACCTAAGCACACAGTCAAGACAGTGCAGGAGTGGCTTCGGGACAAGTCACGTCACCCCGCTCCTCCACTCTCTCCACTGGCTTCCAGTTGAAGCTCGCATCCGCTACAAGACCATGGTGCTTGCCTACGGAGCTGTGAGGGGAACGGCACCTCAGTACCTCCAGGCTCTGATCAGGCCCTACACCCAAACAAGGGCACTGCGTTCATCCACCTCTGGCCTGCTCGCCTCCCTACCACTGAGGAAGTACAGTTCCCGCTCAGCCCAGTCAAAACTGTTCGCTGCTCTGGCCCCCCAATGGTGGAACAAACTCCCTCACGACGCCAGGACAGCGGAGTCAATCACCACCTTCCGGAGACACCTGAAACCCCACCTCTTTAAGGAATACCTAGGATAGGATAAAGTAATCCTTCTCACCCCCCCCCCTTAAAAGATTTAGATGCACTATTGTAAAGTGGCTGTTCCACTGGATGTCATAAGGTGAATTAACCAATTTGTAAGTCGCTCTGGATAAGAGCGTCTGCTAAATGACTTAAATGTAAATGTAAATGTAAGTCTCTGAATGTCTTTGAGTGGCTCAGTCACAGCCTGGACTTGAAACCGATCAAACATCTCTGGAGAGACCTGAAAATAGCTGTGCAGCGACACTCCCCATCCAACCTGACAGAGGTTAAGAGGATCTGCAGAGAAGAATGGGAGAAACTCCCTAAATACAGGTGTGCCAAGCTTGTAGCGTCATACGCAAGAAGACTTGAGGCTGTAATCGCTGCCAAATGTGGTTCAACAAAGTATTAAGTATATACTTACAGTACCAGTCAAGTTTGGACACACCTACTCATTCAAGGTTTTTTATTTATTTGTACTTTTCTACATTGTAGAATAATATTGAATACATTAAAACGAAAATGAAATAGCACATATAGAATCATGTAGTAACCATAAAAGTGTTAAACAAGTCTAAATATATTTGAGATTCTTAAAAGTAGCCACCCTTTGCCTTGATGACAGCTTTGCACACCCTTGGCATTCTCTCAACCTGGCTTCATGAGGTAGTCACTTGGAATCCCTTTCAATTAACAGGTGTGCCTTGTTAAAAGTTCATTTGTGGAATTTCTTTCCTTTTAATGCGTTTGAGCCAATCAGTTGTCACACCAGCCTTCGCTTTGGCTCCTCCTCTTGTCCAGCTCAGGCATTCGGCGTCGCCAGCCTTCCAACTGCTGCCAAACCTACTGTTGGGAAACACACTTCACTCATCAACCCCGGACTTGTGTCGACATCATTACACACACCTGGTTCCAATCCCCACTTTATCACTGTATATATACTCACTTTGCCACTTTGCCACTTTGCCTGAGAGGAATCTCTCTGACATTTTCTTGAGTACTTTATATTTTGCACTTTGGGTTCACCCTGTGCCATTTTGTTTATGAAGATATATTTAGAGCACAACAGCGTTTGGGTTACGTCTCTCTTTGATCTATGGTGCTTAAATAAATTCAGTAGTTGTAAACCTGCGACTGCCTCCTGCCTACTCCTTTCTACACCAGTGACAGAATGACAAACCCAAGAAAACAGCGAAGCTCCGCCACCACTACTCGTGCCTGGAGCGCCTTGGGACTGCATTGGACGAGGTGCTCCGGGCCGTACACCAACTGCAGGCTACACCAGCACCTTCCCAGCTCCCCGCGTCATTCCAGCCACCCCACCACCATCTACATCAAATCTACAAAATTCTACAAATGTTACATTTCAAGAACAACTGCAGTCGCAAAAACCATCAAGCGATTTGATGGAACTGGCTCTCATGATGACCGCCACAGGAAAGGAAGACCCAGAGTTACCTCTGCTGCAGAGGATAAGTTCATTAGAGTTAACTGCACCTCAGAAATTGCAGCCCAAATAAATGCTTCACAGAGTTCAAGTAACAGACACATCTCAACATCAACTGCTCAGATGAGACTGCATGAATCAGGCCTTCATCGCCAAATTGCTGCGAAGAAACCACTACTAAAGGTCATCTATAATAAGAAGAGACTAGCTTGAGCCAAGAAACAAGATAAATGGATATTAGACAGGTGAAAATGAGTCCAAATTTAGATTTTTGGTTCCAACCGCTGTCTTTGTGAGATGCAGAGTAGGTGAACAAATGGTCTCCGCATGTGTGGTTCCCATCGTGAAGCATGGAGGAGGAGGTGTGATGGTGCTTTGCTGGTGACACTGTTGGTAATTTATTTAGAATTAAAGGCACACTTAACCAGCATGGCTACTATAGCATTCTGCAGCGATACATCATCCCATATGGTTTGCGCTTAGTGGGACTATCATTTGTTTTTCAATCGGATAATGACCTTTATTAACACACCTCCAGTCTGTGTAAGGGCTATTTGACCAAGGAGAGGGATGGAGTGCTGCATCAGATGACCTGTCATCCACAATCATCCGACCTCAACCCAATTGAGATGGTTTGGGATGAGTTGTACCACAGAGTTAAAGAAATGCAGCCAACAAGTTCTCAGCGTATGTGGGAACTCCTTCAAGACTGTTGGAAAAGCATTCCTCATGAAGCTGGTTGAGTAGAACTATTGGTAAATTGTCCAAAACTAATTTAGAATGACAGTCCATAATGCTTTGCGTTGCTCCTATCACTCGGCACTCATTCTTCTGGTGTTTCTTCATTTGCTTCTTCAGATAGCTTTACAGTTCATCCTCCCAATGGCACACATGTAACTCATGCATGTCGAGGTGAATGGCCCTTGATAATATATGCCATTTAGCAGACGCTTTTATCCAAAGCAACTTACAGTCATGTGTGCATACATTCTACGTATGGGTGGTCCCGGGAATCGAACCCACTACCCTGGCGTTACAAGCGCCATGCTCTACCAACTGAGCTACAGAAGGACCACATGTCCCGATTTCAATATCTGTGGAATAATCTGATTTTCCCAAACAGACGAATGTCTCACTTGAGCCGGCACCACCATCCTTTACGGTCAATTCTGTCTTGTCCATTTTCAAACTAGTACACCAGCAGAATGAGAGAAGTTTAGACGTGATCTCTCTCCATGCTCACTCCACATGGACGGTCTCCGGACTCATGCTGTACTCCTGAGAGAAAAGGCCATAGTGAACGCCATTGTTGCCATTACTTCAGCCAGTTAGAGGGGAAGGGGCTCACACTGTTCTCGGTCTAATTATCCCTTCCATGCATCTAGATACCATCTGTGGTCCCCTTCACCATAAGCTTGAAAGAGGATAGACCAGAACAAAAGGGCCTGTTCACTGTATGACAAATTATTACATTCCCAATATTCCCAATATTCTTAATATTCTTAATAAGACAAATGTCAAAGAGAATAAAAACACACTGTTGAAACCATTTTTCAAATTGGCTTATACTCCTTTATCATCAATCAATCAATCACTCAATCAATCAATCAATCAATCAATCAATCAATCCAATTTATTTATAAATCCCTTCTTACATCAGCTGTTGTCACAAAGTGCTGTACAGAAACCCAGCCTAAAACCCCAAACAGCAAGCAATGCAGGTGTAGAAGCACGGTGGCTAGGAAAAACTCCCTTGAAAGGCCAAAACCTAGGATGAAACCTAGAGAGGAACCAGGCTATGAGGGGTGGCCAGTCCTCTTCTGGCTGTGCCGGGTGGAGATTATAACAGAACATGGCCAAGATGTTCAAATGTTCATAGATGACCAGCAGGGTTAAATAATAATAATCACAGTGGTTGTACAGGGTGCAACCGGTCAGCACATCAGGAGTAAATGTCAGTTGGCTTTTCATAGCCGATCATTCAGAGTATCTCTACCACTCCTGCTGTCTCTAGAGAGTTGAAAACAGCAGGTCTGGGACAGGTAGCACGTCCGGTGAACAGGTCAGGGTTCCATAGCCGCAGGCAGAACAGTTGAAACTGAAGCAGCAGCACGACCAGATGGACTGGGGACAGCAAGGAGTCATCAGGCCAGGGAGTCCCGGGGCATGGTCCTAGGGCTCAGGTCCTCCGAGAGAGAGAAAGAAAGACCTCACCAAGAGTTACAATGTCAGGGAGTTAGAGGGCTAATGCTTAGGGAGAAATCCTGACCATACAGCAGACCCAATTTGGTGAGATTTGTTTTGACACAAGACAAAAACAAAACATACAAAACAACAACACTTCCTCATATTTACCAGCATTTACATACTACACTTAAATCCCACCCAATCTCTCTAGCCTTTCTAGCGAGGGCGATTAGGTCTCACCAGAAAGTCAGGACAGAGGTCATGAAGTGAGTGTTCTTTTCCCTTTGCTTTCCCTGTACTTCAGACTCATTATTTAAAGACATTTCTAACATTCTGTGTACCAGGTTTACATTGAGTTTTTCAGTAAATTTCTCATCAGGTGAACTTACACCTGTGCAACCAAAATTTGAACAATAGATGCTTCAGAAAGTTGTATTTGTGTCCCCTTTAAGGTGCATCCTTTCCAACCCGTGAAGAACCCACAAAACCCAAATAAAAAGACCCCACACAATGAATCAGACACAGTATTAACACCACTAACAAATATGTGGGTT
The DNA here is from genome assembly GCF_023373465.1 of Oncorhynchus keta. Classification (NCBI taxonomy): domain Eukaryota; kingdom Metazoa; phylum Chordata; class Actinopteri; order Salmoniformes; family Salmonidae; genus Oncorhynchus; species Oncorhynchus keta. Next base: position 52,824,170 of record NC_068450.1, read on the forward strand.
AACAGGTGGGTTGTGTTTTTGCCATGCCTTACTTAATTGGGAGCTGGGTACCTTTTATACTTAATAGAACAGCAGAATTTCACTAACTGCTCTCCCAAGGCAACCCGGCCTCCGGAAACATTTCAAATGATGAGATAGGGACACCCCATCCTCTCCTAAAAGAGAAAATAAACATTTTGTTAGTTTTCACCCTGCCAAATCTTAAATTAGCAACAAAAAGGTTTTAATTACAGGCAAATCAAAACATGATAACTTCTGACCACTGTCCTCCCTCCACTCTTTAATCATTTGTGTTTTAATCCACCCCAATGTTTACTGGTAATATCCTATTACCAATCTCTATTGGATATTCATGACTTGCTTCATAGTCATTGTCTACTATTCTAAGATGAATATGCACTAAATGGAGACAGATCTACTTTTGAACAATTTTAAAGGTAATTGTAGGTTTGGTAACCCCAATGCTGGTGCTTTTTTATAACTCTACAATTGCAATTGTTTATTTTACTCTACAAACACTTCCTCACAATATTACTCCTTTATAATTCTGGTTGTTTCTTTATAATACAGGAGTTGAGATATTCATTCTTCACAAACTCTTCTGTCACACTAGTGTTCTATTCATACAACATATTCGGTAATAGTGATCTCTCCTTTCCTATCATCACACACACATCACATCAAACAGAATTAAATGAACCAAACTGAACTGAACTGGTGAACTTAACCGGTGATCTGGTGAACTTGTGAATTGCAATTGAAGTGTTGGTTGATTGGCTCAGGTCCTGGGGGGAGGATCTTCTGGCTGATGCCTGCAGGCTTTTGGAGGAGGAGGTGGAGCTATCTGACTCTGCCCACGGAGGGAAGGTGGAGTATCGCAAGACCCTTACCACCAGCTTCTTCTTCAAATTCTACATGCAGGTCCTCCAGGAGCTCAGAGAGAGGGTACATATACAGGACAGGCACAATCCTTAATTATTTTTCAGCGAAACATCAAATCTGCCACTTGTTTTGCTGAATCTGAGGGATGTGACAATATTTGTGTGTAGCAATATTACATTGGCTCTCTAAAAGGTGTTTACAATCATTTTTATTATGCTTCATGTTTCTTGATTTCTACCCAATTGTGCAGGATGTGAACGTGTGTCTTCTACCCCTTGAGTACCTCAGTGCTCTCAAGCCTTTCAAAAACGAAGTGCCCCAGGGACATCACTCTTTCCAGGTTTGCGATCAACAATGGCTTATATGTAAAAGGTTACAACTTACTCCGATGGATGATGGTTGTATCCCCATAGTGTCTGTCTCTTTCCTCTGCAGCTTGTGTCCAATGCCCAGTCCTCCCAGGACCCTGTGGGCCATCCCATGATGCATCAAGCAGCCTTCCATCAGGCTACAGGAGAGGCCCAGTATTACGATGACATACCAGCTGTCCAGGGGGAACTCTTTGTCTACATGGTGACCAGCACCAGAGCGCACGCCAAGATCATGTGAGTCTATGTTAGTGGGTCATTATTTGACTGTTTTTGGATCGGCCATACAAACTTCTACAGTTGGATCTGTATGATAAGACAATCACCTAAATCCAGACTCGTCTTTTTGAAATTGCATGTAGGTTTTCTTCTTCTAATATTTTTTTTCTCCCCAATTTCGTGATATCCAATTGGTAGTTACAGTCTTGTCCCATCGCTGAATCTCCCGTATGGACTCAGGAGAGGCTTAGGTCGAGAGCCATGCGTCCTCCGAAACACACTTAACCAGGAAGCCAGCCGCACCAATGTGTTGGAGAAAACACCGTACAACTGGGAACCGTGTCAACGTGCATGAGCCCAGCCCTCCACAGGAGTTGCTAGAGCGCGACAGGACAAGGACATCCTGTCCGACCAAACTCTCCCCTAACCTGGACGACGCTGCGACAATTGTGTGCCGCCTCATGGATCGCCCGGTCGCGGCCAGCTGCGACACAGCCCGGGATCGAATCCGGGTCTGTGGTGATGCCTCAAGCACTGTGATGCAGTGCCTTATAGACCGCTGTGCCACTCAAGAGGCCGCATGTAGGTCTTCTGATCATGTGTCTTTATTCCACTTCAAAACCAGCAACATTGACCCATCTGAAGCACTTGGCATGACTGGGGTAGTCACGTTCCTATCAGCTGGGGACGTCCCTGGTCAGAACCGACGGATGTTGTTCAATAACCCAGAGGAACTCTTTGCTGAGGAGGAGGTAGGCTACCGTACTGTCCCCTCTCACTACCATTCCCAGTCTGTAGCACCGTACCATAGACAGAAAGTATGACCATGGCAATGACCGAGGATGATAATTGAGGAGAGTAGAGAACCTCTGTTCTAATGGCATTTCTAATTATGAGAGGTCTATTATATTGTATATTGGCTTACCATGGTGGTTTTTGATTGATTGAATGATTGGTTTGTTGATTGGTTGTTCCTGTGCAGGTGTCTTGTGTGGGGCAGATCATTGGGGCTGTGGTAGCAGAGAGCAGAGAGCAGGCCAGGAGAGCAGCTCAAATGGTAAAGGTCACCTACCAGGATCTACTTCCTGTCTTCTTCACAATAGAAGAGGCCATCCAGCATCAGTCCTTCTTTGACCCAAAGAGGAAGCTGGAGAGAGGAGACGTGGACAAAGCCTTTGGGACAGTGGATCAGATTCTGGAGGGTAAAACGCAATGGTTTACATCTGTGCATCTCCTTCTTCTAATGCAAGTTCATATCTTCAAATGTCTTGATGATATGTGATTGTGTTGTGAGCAGATGAGATCTACTTGGGAGGTCAGGAGCATTTCTACATGGAGACTCAGGGCCTTATTGCAGTGCCCAAAGGAGAGAATGGAGAACTGGAACTGTTTGTGGCCAGCCAGCATTCAGCGTACACTCAGGTTAGACACAAATAAACTATCTATGTTTTAGTTTTCTCCTCTGTTTATACATTATATATTGGACTCTTGTTAACCCTTTCCCGCCAATCAGAATCTTTGATTTTTGACACACGACAACCATCAGTCCCCCAATGCTGGTTGATTGATATGATCAGAAAAAAAGTATTCCAATCGAAAAGTTATTCCAATTTGTTATTTGAATGTAATTTTGTTTTGTCCCTGCAACCCCAGGAAGTGGTAGGAATCACTCTGGGCATCGACTCCAACAAGATCACATGTCACGTGAGGAGGTTGGGGGGAGCGTTCGGTGGCAAAGTCATGAAGATTGCCTCCCTCTCTGCTATCACTGCCACAGCTGCAGTCAAGTAAGAGCTTTCAACAGAGTGTTGATAACACACATTAGTGGAATATAATACATTTGATAATACCTTGAATACATATAATACCTTGAATACATATAATACCTTGAATACATACAGCATAATACCTTGAATACAAATAATACCTTGAATACATGTAATACCTTGAATACATATAATACCTTGAATACATGTAATACCTTGAATACATGTAATACCTTGAATACATGTAATACATATAATACCTTGAATACATATAATAACTTGAATACTTAGAGTAAATATGCCTATGTTTTCATTGTAGGACAGGGCGACCAGTACGCTGTGTCTTGGAACGTGGAGATGACATGCTGATCACCAGTGGCAGACACCCCTTCCTAGGAAAATACAAGGTATTGTAGAGTAGCCCTCTCAGATGAGCATCATCAACAACAACTGTGTGATCAGGGGAATGTTTACCTCAGCATTTCTAACGACCCGTTTTTTTTTCTCAGGTGGGATACAACAACGATGGAACCATCATGGCAGCGGACATCACCTACTACAGTAATGGGGGGTGCACCCTGAATGAATCATTAGCTGTAAGCTTGTTAAGAACTTTGAATTCAATACTGTGTATGACTCAATGGTTATCTGCGATTGTCCAATATATTGCCTGATATCAGTTGAAAAGTCCTCGACAACAGGGACTGAGGATTCTCACCACGTTTAAAAATGGACAGCAGAAACACCCTAGCATAAGACACATTTTCATTTCCCTGTACTGTGCTGTGATTCAGATCATGGAGAAAGCCCTGCTTCACATGGACAATGGCTACAAGATCCCTAACCTGCGTGGGCGTGGCTTGGTGTGTAAGACCTACCTGCCCTCCTACACAGCGTTCCGAGGCTTCGGAGGACCCCAGGGACTCATGGTGATGGAGAGCGTGCTGCACGAGGTGGCTGTCAAATGTGGCCTCCCTCCACAGAAGGTTAGTGAGAGGTTACTGGAGGATTCAGGGTCATGTTTAGTTAGTTAATTACCCACCTTTTATCCATCCATTCAATCTTCCAACTGATGATGAATGTGGCCTGGTGTGTCTCTGCAGGTGAGGGAGATCAACATGTACCGGGAGGAGGAGTGCTATACCCACCACAAGCAGCTCTTCTCCCCCCGCGACATGCTCCGTTGCTGGGACGAGTGTCTAGACAAGGCTGGGTACCACGATCGCCTCCAGGCCATCCAGCAGTTCAACACCTCCAACCGCTGGAAGAAGAGGGGCATCTCTGCTGTGCCTATGAAGTTTGGTGTCGGCTTCTCCAAAGGCTTCTTCAACCAGGTGAGGATGAAGAACTCCCTTTAAACACATGTTCAATTTAGAATGCCCCATGTTCATTTTTCCACTGTGCTAGGAAGATGCTTTGACAAAGGACATTGTTGACTGAAAGGTTAGCTACTTTAACACTGGTTCGGGTGTTCAGATACTTATTTGCATAGCTGTAAGCACTTGTAAGTTACTGTGGAGAAATATATTTTTACATTTAAATGTAACCTTTACTTAAACTAGGCAAGTCAGTTAAGTACCAATTCTTATTTACGATGTCGGCCAATTGTGTGCTAATATAATAATAATAATATGTGCTGCCCTATGGGACTCCTAATGACGGCCGGTTGTGATACAGCCTGGATTCGAACCAGGGTGTCTGTAGTGACGCCTCTAGCACTGAGATGCAATACCTTCGACCGCTGCGCCACTCAGGAGCCCACAGTATAAACTGTGTTCATCCCCATAGAGACACAATATAACAGTTGTTCATTATCTGGTTCCAACTCTGCTCAAGGGTGCAGCTCTGGTGAACATCTACAAAGATGGCTCGGTGTTGGTGGCACACGGAGGCACAGAGATGGGCCAGGGAATCAACACAAAAGCCCTCCAGATTGCCAGTCGTATCCTGAAGGTGCCCATGTCCTCAATCCACATCAAAGAGACCTGTACGGGCAACGTTCCCAATGCTGCACCCTCAGCAGCCTCCTTTGGCACGGACGCAGTGGGCATGGCAGTCAAGGTATTGCAACGAAGCCTGGCCTCCGATCTGTTTGTGTTGTCACGCCAACTGCCCTGGACAATGACCATAGGAGTTGGCATGACTACACAAACCGATCTGGGACCAGGCTAGCTCCAATGTTCTGTTATCACAGGCTTCTCATAGGCTTATAAAGACATCTGGTATAGATGTGTTTATTGTACTGTTACCAAATGTTACTGTGTATGATTTTAGGATGCTTGTGAGAAACTGATGCGGCGCTTGAAGCCATTCATGGAAAATCATCCCAAATATACATGGCAACAATGGGTAATCAACCAACATCCACCAGGCTATAATAAAGTCAACATAATGTTGTTATTGTGTCTATCTCCATAATGGTATAGCATGCAATGACTTGTGTTCTTTCCCACAGATTTTTGAGGCTTATTGCCAGAAGGTCAGCTTATCTGCAACTGGCTTCTTCATGTACGTACCCTGTCAATACTGTAGACTGTAGCGTGTAATGAAGCAACGCGGCGTCTCACTCACCGACTGTTTATAAGACCGTGATAACTGCAATGGCCTCGATTTACGGCGCTCATATTGGGAACGTCTCGGTCACAAGTAGGCTATCCTAATGCGGTCACCGTATGGGTATTTCCAGGGGACCTCACACGGATATGGACTGGGAGAACAGCGAGGGTCCAGCCTACTATTACTTCACCTTTGGGGCCTGCTGCTCAGAAGTGGAGATTGACTGTCTCACTGGAGATCACAAAGTACAGTAGTATTACCCTTGGTCTAAATCAGGGAAATGTTCATTAACACTACTTCATACGGTACCTGCCGGCACATCCCCTAGAACTTGCAATGAGCATGTATGAGCCTCTGTTTTATATGTTATGTCTTAAGGGCGTCATTGGCTTTATACAATTAGCTGTGTGTTCGTTGCAGAATCTCAGAACAGATATTGTGATGGATGTCGGGAGGAGCCTCAACCCAGCTCTAGATATAGGACAGGTACAGTACTGTCTAACACTCACAGGTCCAGTGGCTCTACATGTCTACAGTATTATGGATCAATATAGGACACCTTCAGTAGCATACATTCCAATATGACTTGAGACAAAGTTAACATGGTGCTATATATTCCAGATCGAGGGCGGCTTCGTCCAGGGCATAGGTCTGTACACCATAGAGGAGCTGCAGTTCTCTCTCGAGGGGGTTCTGATGACCAGGGGTCCGTCCCAGTACAAGATTCCTGCCCTCTGTGACGTCCCTCCTCAGTTTAACGTCCACCTGCTGGCCAACGCACAGAACCCACATGCCATCTACAGGTCCAAGGCAAGTGGCAGGGTAGCCTAGTGGTTAGAGCGTTGGACTAGTAGCCGGAAGGTTGCGAGTTCAAACCCCCGACCTGTCGTTCTGCCCCTGAACAGGCAGTTAACCCACTGTTCCCAGGCCGTCATTGAAAATAAGAATGTGTTCTTAACTGACTTGCCTGGTTAAATAAAGGTCAAATAAAAATAAATAAATAAGTCAAATGACATGATATCACGCGACACATCCATAAAGGCATCAATTAGGCCTAAATACAGAGCATTTTTTTGGGACTGAACAATTTGCACCATGCCAAATTGTCAAGTTCCAAGTTTATTTGTCGTATAAAACGTGATAAAATGCTTTCACTCAAGGTTCCTGAGGATTCACTTCCTAAGTGGTAATTGATAGTCGGCCATGTTGTTACAGGGTATCGGCGAGCCTCCAGTGTTCTTGGCCAGCACCATCTTCTTTGCTATAAAGGAGGCAGTTGCTGCAGCCCGTAGAGAGAGGGGTCTAGGGGACAGCTTCCCTCTTAGTTCCCCTGCTACTGCGGAGAGGATACGCATGGCCTGTGAGGACCAGTTCACTGAGATGGTAACATTTCTTCATATCAAAAGGACTGTTTTTTCCAGAGGACACAGATCAAGCCTCGTTCCAGACTAAAAAGTTGTTTGATGAAAATGCTCCATAAGAAAGTGCTTTTTTAGTTCAGGACTAGGCTTATTCTGAGTCCACTAACTGGCCCATGTTTACCGTTTTGGTCTCACCAATACCCTTTCTCCAACAACATTCGTTTAACGTCATTATACATATTTTTTCCTCAAGGCTCCATCTCCAATGAAAGGAACATTCAAACCATGGAGTATCAACATATGAGCCAACTGAATATGACTTGGCGGCCTCGTCAGACCTGGACTTGGCTCCAACTATTAATCATTCACCTCATCGTAATGCATTGTTCGGTGTTGGTGGGTTGCTTTTGCAGATTGTGTGCTTTCTGGATGACTTGGAAATGTGTCTAGAGTATGTGCTTGACGCTGTCGCTTGAAACTTCACTTTTGTCCGAGGGTAAGATAAATACACCATCTGGGTGTTGGGTCGTGTATGTTTTGGGCTGTTTGTTAAAACTTGAACAACCTGCATCTGTGACCTAGAGCCAAGTGCAGTCGACATACAGAACTCAGATGAACCTAAAAATGAGAACTGAACTTTGAGCGTTGGTTTAATTCTGTGCCCTAAAGCCTTCTGATGTCTAACTGACTAATAAAGGATGCATTTTTGAAGCATGTATTTTCGTATATTCAAGTTGAGACACATGCAATTTATTGAAAGTGAAATAAGGCATACATGACATTGGACGGATTCACAGGGTGGACACACAATTGGACAACCCTACCTTTTACATCCAATTTCATTTGAGACAAACTTGTTTTTTAAAATTATTCCTGATGGCAGTGATCAATACCTCATTGATTGACAAATCATAATGTTATTTTAATTCAGGGAATATTCAAAAGCTATGGTTGGAATGATCCTGGTTTGCTGGCTGGAATCTGGAAAAGAACAATAGTTGACATCACTCTTGAGTAGTAAGTTGGATTTCAAACAGTCAAGGCTCCCATGTGAATAAGAGACAGTACATTGAACTGGTGACCTCCCGATTCCATTTCCCTCCCTACCCCTTCTCCTTGTCTCTAACTCTTTCATGGAAGCAGTATGAAAACTCCTTATTCAAATTGGCAAATATTGATGGGTTAGGGTCAAGTATTATGGGTTGGGGTAGGGAGCGAATTGAGACCGGCTGGTGGTATCGCCTTACCTTCTGAGTAAAGGGGGTGTTACAGGCCAGACAGGTCCTCTCTGGGGTAGCAGGGCTGTCCAGGGTAAAGGGCCCCACTATACAAGCCTCTACCCGGGCTGCTGCCACCGCCTCTTTAATGGCGACGATCACAGTTCTACCCAGGAACTGCACTGGCTTTCCGATGCCCTGTAGAGAAGAAGATTTACTTTACCGCCAATTGAACTCGACAGAACAATCTTTACGGACTACTGTAGACACCAAAGGTCTTGGTTAGACTTGGTTAAAGGCTATAACTAGTTTGACTATAGTTTTTCCTGGTCCCACACACACACACACCCTTCTCTCACCTTAGATGAGTAGATGGCATGTGGGTTGTCAGAGCCTGAAAGCAGGTAGACGTTGAACTGCAGTGGTATGTCACAGACAGCGGGGATCTTGTACTCAAATCAAATCAAATGTTATTTGTCACATACACATGGTTAGCAGATGTTAATGCGAGTGTAGCGAAATGCTTGTGCTTCTAGTTCCGAAAATGCAGTAATAACCAACAAGTAATCTAACTAACAATTCCAAAACTACTGTCTTATACACAGTGTAAGGGGATAAAGAATATGTACATAAGGATATATGAATGAGTGATGGTACAGGGCAGCATACAGTAGATGGTATCGAGTACAGTATATACATATGAGATGAGTATGTAGACAAAGTAAACAAAGTGGCATAGTTAAAGTGGCTAGTGATACATGTATTACATAAGGATGCAGTCGATGATATAGAGTACAGTATATACGTATGCATATGAGATGAATAATGTAGGGTAAGTAACATTATATAAGGTAGCATTGTTTAAAGTGGCTAGTGATATATTTACATCATTTCCCATCAATTCCCATTATTAAAGTGGCTGGAGTTGGGTCAGTGTCAATGTCAGTGTGTTGGCAGCAGCCACTCAATGTTAGTGGTGGCTGTTTAACAGTCTGATGGCCTTGAGATAGAAGCTGTTTTTCAGTCTCTCGGTCCCAGCTTTGATGCACCTGTACTGACCTCGCCTTCTGGATGATAGCGGGGTGAACAGGCAGTGGCTCGGGTGGTTGATGTCCTTGATGATCTTTATGGCCTTCCTGTAACATCGGGTGGTGTAGGTGTCCTGGAGGGCAGGTAGTTTGCCCCCGGTGATGCGTTGTGCAGACCTCACTACCCTCTGGAGAGCCTTACGGTTGAGGGCGGAGCAGTTGCCGTATCAGGCGGTGATACAGCCCGCCAGGATGCTCTCGATTGTGCATCTGTAGAAGTTTGAGTGCTTTTGGTGACAAGCTGAATTTCTTCAGCCTCCTGAGGTTGAAGAGGCGCTGCTGCGCCTTCTTCACGACGCTGTCTGTGTGAGTGGACCAATTCAGTTTGTCTGTGATGTGTATGCCGAGGAACTTAAAACTTGCTACCCTCTCCACTACTGTTCCATCGATGTGGATAGGGGGGTGTTCCCTCTGCTGTTTCCTGAAGTCCACAATCATCTCCTTAGTTTTGTTGACGTTGAGTGTGAGGTTATTTTCCTGACACCACACTCCGAGGGCCCTCACCTCCTCCCTGTAGGCAGTCTCGTCGTTGTTGGTAATCAAGCCTACCACTGTTGTGTCGTCCGCAAACTTGATGATTGAGTTGGAGGCGTGCGTGGCCACGCAGTCGTGGGTGAACAGGGAGTACAGGAGAGGGCTCAGAACGCACCCTTGTGGGGCCCCCGTGTTGAGGATCAGCGGGGAGGAGATGTTGTTGCCTACCCTCACCACCTGGGGGCGGCCCGTCAGGAAGTCCAGTACCCAGTTGCACAGGGCGGGGTCGAGACCCAGGGTCTCGAGCTTGATGACGAGCTTGGAGGGTACTATGGTGTTGAATGCCGAGCTGTAGTCGATGAACAGCATTCTCACATAGGTATTCCTCTTGTCCAGGTGGGTTAGGGCAGAGTGCAGTGTGGTTGAGATTGCATCGTCTGTGGACCTATTTGGGCGGTAAGCAAATTGGAGTGGGTCTAGGGTGTCAGGTAGGGTGGGGGTGATATGGTCCTTGACTAGTCTCTCAAAGCACTTCATGATGACGGAAGTGAGTGCTACGGGCGGTAGTCGTTTAGCTCAGTTACCTTAGCTTTCATGGGAACAGGAACAATGGTGGCCCTCTTGAAGCATGTGGGAACAGCAGACTGGTATAGGGATTGATTGAATATGTCCGTAAACACACCGGCCAGCTGGTCTGCACATGCTCTGAGGGCGCGGCTGGGGATGCCGTCTGGGCCTGCAGCCTTGCGAGGGTTAACACGTTTAAATGTCTTACTCACCTCGGTTGCAGTGAAGGAGAGACCGCATGTGTTCATTGCAGGCTGTGTCAGTGGCACTGTATTGTCCTCAAAGCGGGCAAAAAGTTATTTAGTCTGCCTGTGAGCAAGACATCCTAGTCCGTGACTGGGCTGGGTTTCTTCTTGTAGTCCGTGATTGACTGTAGACCCTGCCACATGCCTCTTGTGTCTGGGCCGTTGAATTGAGATTCTACTTTGTCTCTGTACTGACGCTTAGCTTGTTTGATAGCCTTGCGGAGGGAATAGCTGCACTGTTTGTATTCGGTCATGTTACCAGACACCTTGCCCTGATTAAAAGCAGTGGTTCGCGGGACGGGCCACGTGTGTACAACACTCCCGAGGGAGAGAACTTCAGCTCCTCCATGGTGTACAGACCCAAACCCTGCATGCCCTCAATCTGGCCAATGTCTACAGATGGGTTGATGCTCCTTCCAATATCCATAACAATGTCTGTCTTCACAGTCTAGAAATGGGCAGAAGAAAACGTCAAATTCTGCATATTTAATAGTATGAAATGGTGAATACTGTATGTCCATCTGACTAGTACTGAAGATAAAAGGTAAAGTGTGTAACAATAGTAAATGCATGCAAGAGGTACTGGTTGTGTAAGTGAGTTTACCCAGTAGTCTCCAGTGAGACAGTCGACCTCCACCTCACTGCAGCGGGCACCGTAGGTGTAGTAGGCACACGGCTGACCCTCCTGCTTCTCCCAGTCCAACATTAACATCAGCAGTTTATGTTGTTAGAAATACACACAATGCTATCTACTGTAAATATAGACATTAAAGATTTGTGTATCTTCCACATTCGGTAACAGTAGCCATATGTTACACATAGGCCCTACAGTCCTAAAAGTCAATGGTTTTGTATCTGCAATAGTGAAATAAAAGACAGTATGTAAGGCTTCTATAAACTAATATGTGTACGGTCTGCATGGAAATCTGAGGTATCCAGTAGCTGACAAACTGATCTTTTGGATGAATGCTTATAGTTCACCTATTTTTCAGAACACAAACAGGTCATTTAGGACCATGTCGATATTCATGAACTGATTTATATCCCTCTGTTCTACTTAAATACATTTTGTCATGGGAAGTGGACATCAATAGGAAATACCCAGGTCTGCCATGTGCCTTCTGGGTTCAGTTTCCTGACAGGTTCAAGTCTTTGGAACAGGGTCTCACAGGCATCCTTAGAGACGAAACGAAAAATGAAAAAAAAAAAACATACCGGTTGAATATGACTGAATGATTGGTTGAATATCCATACTAACAGGCCAACAGGAAAATATCCACATCAGCACCAACTGATCTGGGATCAGGCTAGCTGGGGAGATCCCAGGCAATACTGTACCTTTACAGGCCATGCCATTGGCATCCTTGCCAAAGGAGGCGGCGGAGGGGCAGGTGTTGGGTACAGCACTGGTGTTGGTCTCTGTGATGTGGATGAGAGAGGCGGGGATGTGCAGCTCTGTACTCGCCACCTGGAGGTATTGATGAATTGATTGAATGTAAAAAGTACATACAGCCAAGTAGAAGCGGTACACGTTTATGGAATAGTTACATAGTTAGTACAGAATGTGTACTACAATCATTATTTCACTGCAACTAGTCAAGCTAAGTGAGAAGGTATTGTACCTTCTTGTTGCATTTTAGGGTGTATTCCCTGGCCCATCTCTGTTCCCCCATGACTGACTAAATCAGAACCATCCTTGTAGATGTGTACCAGAGATGCAGCCTGTCTCACAGACACACACACACAAAACATATAAAACCTTTATTTTATTGATTAATTATGTACAGTTGAAGTCGAAAGTTTACATACACTTAGATTGGAGTCATTAAAACTCGTTTTTCAACCACACACACACATTTCTTGTTAACAAACTATAGTTTTGGCAAGTCGGTTAGGACATTACTTTGTGCATGACACAAGTCATTTTTCCAACCATTGTTAAGACAGATTATTTCACTTATAATTCACTGCATCACAATTCCAGTGGGTCAGAAGTTTACATACACTAAGTTGACATAACCTGAAAGGCCGCTCAGCAAGGAAAAAGCCACTGCTCCAAAACCGGCATAAAAAAGCCAGACTACGGTTTGCAACTGCACATGGGGACAAAGACCGTACTTTTTGGAAAAATGTCCTCTGATCGGAAGAAACAAAAATAGAACTGTTTGGCCATGATGACCATTGTTATGTTTGGAGGAAAAAGGGGGAGGCTTGTAAGCCTATGAACACCATCCCAACTGTGAAGTACGGGGGTGGCAGCATTCATGTTGCGAGGGTGCTTTGCTGCAGGAGGGACTGGTGCACTTCAGAAAATAGATGGCATCATGTCGATATATTGAAGCAACATCTCAAGACATCAGTCAGAAAGTTCAAGCTTGGTCACAAATGGGTCTTCCAAATGGACAATGACCCCAAGCATACTTCCAAAGTTGTGTCAAAATGGCTTAAGGACAACCAAGTCAAGGTATTGGAGTGGCCATCACAAAGCCCTGACCTCAATCCCATAGACAATTTGTGGGCAGAACTGAAAAAGCGTGAGCGAGCAAGAAGGCCTACAAACCCGACTCAGTTACACCAGCTCTGCCAGGAGGAATGGGCCAAAATTCACCCAACTTATTGTGGGAAGCTTGTGGAAGGATACCCAAAACGTTTGACCTAAGTTAAACAATTTAAAGGCCATGCTACCAAATACTAATTGAGCGTATGTAAACTTCTGACCCACTGGGAATGTGATGAAAGAAATAAAAGCTGAAGTAAATCATTCTCTCTGCTATTATTTTGACATTTCAAATTATTTTAATAAAGTGGTGATCCTAACTGACCTAAGACAGGGAATTTTTACTGATTTGACAGTGCAAAGTCAAAGCTAACCTGGTTAAGGAAGCCGTCTGAGAATGCGATGCCATACTTAATGGGTATCGTGGCCATGCCTCTCTTCTTCCAGCGGTTCTGCTGGTTAAACTGGGCAATGGATTTCCGTCTATTGCAGTAGTCAGACTTCTCCCTACATTCGTCCCAGCAACGCAGAAGGTTCTTAGGATCAAACTCAAACTTGTAATGTGTCAGGGACACCTCCTTGTACATGTTTATCTCACGGATCTGCTCAAGAAGGAGAAAATATTTAAGGAGAACCGTGTTATAAAGTGTGTAATAAAGTGTATACAGTACTTTATGAAATCTGTAAGGTATTTATAGCACATTGATTTTATAGCATATTCAGCTATTCATCCACGTTTTTCAGACGTCATCCGTTTTTGAATAGACTTAATTTAAGTATGTCTGTCATGAGACTACCCACTTTGAGAGATTTTTGTTAATATCAATTAGATTCCTCAATATAAAGGCACTGGTACCACCCATTATATTATCATAGAAATATAATTAACTAGATCCTATTCATATGGCTTTCCTCCCTGTCCCCATTATCCTCCCTGAACCCTAACACTTGAACCCTGACCTCTTCAGCATTGCAGCCCAACTTCATGACCACATAATGTTGTTGTTTTTTTATTTAACTAGTCAAGTCAGTTAAGAACAAATTCTTACTTTCAATGACGGCCTAGGAACAGTGGGTTAACTGCCATGTTCAGGGGCAGAATGACATATTTTTACCTTGTCAGCTGGGGGATTCGATCTTGCAACCTTTCTGTTACTAGTCCAACGCTATAACCACTAGACTACCTGCCGTGTCATTGATCATGTTCTCAGTGACCAGCATTTTATGGAGCACGCTGAAGGCTCGGAACACCGTGTTGGGGGGCAGGTTGGTTTTACACACTACCGAACGACCGCGAAGGTTGGGCATGTTGTACGCATAGTCCAAGTGAAGGAGAATCTTCTCTATTACATGGAGAAAGGGAGGGGGCAAAGAGCTCAGACACTGCCTATGACAAGCATGGAGACAGCGTCTGGTAATAGATTTCAAGGATGACTTGGGACTTGGGGTTAAGAATTGAATGGTGAAAGGCAGAGGAAGAGTAACTCACCAACAAAGACTCATCTGCAGTGTTTCCAGAGTTGGCATAATATTGTAGGTCAGCAGCCATTATCCTCCCATCGTTCATAAAGCCCACCTGGAGACATTAACACATTATCAGTCAAATCTACAGTACCACTTAGAGATCCCTCAAATGCTCTGACAGTCAGTCACATCACAAAGCCATAAGAGGGGGAGCACCTGGTGTTTGCCCAGGACAGGTTGGCGGGCCCCAGTGATCAGTATTTCCTCTCCTCTCTCCCGAACACAACGCACGGCCCGACCAGTCCTGGGTCGAGAGATCAGAACAGGCTGGGATTCAAACAAACACGTCAATGATGGTTTGGATTCACAGAGTACCATTGCATTTGGGTTAAATATGTAATATATCATTAGATCAAGTCATACACTGGGGCAGAAAGAAGGACTGTTTCTCAAATAGCCTTCTCAACAGTTAACACTAGGCCTGGCAGATCCTCATTGCCGATCGTCACTACAGCCGCCCCTCTCTTAGCCTGCTTCCTGGTGTCAGCCACCACTGCACACACCATGTGGCCCACGCATGACACCTGAGGAACAGAGACGTACATAAACCTGGCAATAACATTTGTGAACATAGTATTAACTGACAGGCATGCATCTGTGTGAGAATGGCCTTCAAACAAGACCAAACGTATGTGGACACCTGCTCGTCGAATATCTCATTCCAAAATCATGGGCATTAATATGGAGTTGGTCCTCCCCTTTGCTCATATAACAGCCGCCACTCTTCTGGGAAGGCTTTCCAGTAGATGTTGGAACATTGCTGCGGGGACTTGCTTCCATTCAGCCACAAGATCATTAGTGAGGTCCGGCACTGATGTTGGGCGATTAGGTCTGGCTCGCAGTCGGCGTTCCAATTTATCCCAAAGGTTTTTGATGAGGTCAGGGCTCTGTGCAGTCCAGTCAAGTTCTTCCACACAGATCTCGACATACCATTTATGTGCAGACCTTAATTTGTGCACAGGGGCATTGTCTTGCTGAAACAGGAAAGGGCCAACCCAAACTGTTGCCACAAAGTTGGAAGCACAGAATCTTTACAGTTAGCATTCTCCTGGCATCCACCAAATCCAGATTAGTCCGTTGGACTGCCAGATTGTGAAGCGTGATTCATCACTCCAGAGAATGCGTTTCCACTGCTCCAGAGTCCAATGTCGATGAGCTTCACACCACTCCAGCCGACGCTTGGTATTGAGCACGGTGATCCTAGGCTTGTGTGCAGCTGCTCGGCCATGGAAACTCATTTCATGAAGCTCCCGGCAACGTTGCTTCCAGAGGCAGTTTGGAAGTCGGTAGTGAGTGTTGCAACCAAGGACAGATTATTTTTTACGCGATGTACGCTTTAGGACTAGGTGGTCCCGTTCTGTGAGCTTATGTAGCCTAACACTTTGCGGCTGAGCCATTGTTGCTCCTAAACATTTCCACTTCACAATAACAGCACTTACAGTTGACTGGGGCAGCTCTAGCAGGGCAGAAATTTGAAGAACCGACTTGTTGGAAAGGTGGCATCCTCTGAAGGTGCCACATTGAAAGTCACTGAGCTCTTCAGTAAGGCCATTCTACTGCCAATATTTGTCTATGGAGATTACATGGCTGTGTGCTCGATTTTACACACCTACCAGCAATGGGTGTGGCTGAAATAGCAGAATCCACCAATTTGAAGGGGTGTCTACATACCTTTGTATATACACAGTATAGTGTACACGGTAAGGTGAATAAACTGCATGGCTACTCAGTTCCAGTGTGACAACACACACACCCATTTTAACTGTTGGCTGTGGATAGAGGGTTCTATTGGATTTTTAGAATTCAATATTTATTAGGGATGATGATTCAGCACATTGCAGCCAAATGAACATCTTAAGATTCCTCATTCAAATGAGAGGTAGAATTGGTGATTATCTGAATGATTGGGACTCACTGTATGGTCTACAGCAGGGGTGTACAACAGGCGGACCGTGGGCCAAAACTGGCCTGCAAGTGACTTGTTTTTGGGGAAAATAAAAATATATTTTAAGGTAGGAAATCTGTTCCCAAGTAATCCCACAAATACAAAGAGAGACGTGATCGTGTCTCAATGTAACCAAGGTATGAAATGGCTATGGTATTTTCAAATACATTTTGAAATGTAGTTTTGTGCCAACAAAGGGGCCACATATCTGTCAAAAAAAACAAAAATATTTCCTGAGATTTCTTACTGTATATCTCCTACAGTTATTAAAATAAATTAATTAGTCCTTAATCTATGGATTTCACATGACTGAGAATACAGATATGCATCTGTTGGTCACAGATACCTTAAACAAATGGTAGGGACGTGGATCAGAAAACCTGTCCGTATCTGGTGTGACCACCATTTGCCTCATGCAGGGCAAAGCATATATTTCGCATAGAGTCGATCAGGCTGTTGATTGTGGCCTGTGGAATGTTGTCCCACTCGTCTTCAATGGCTGTGCGAAGTTGTTGGATATTGGCAGGAACTCGAACGCGCTGTTGTGCACGTCGATCCAGAGCATCCAAAACAGGCTCAATGGGTGACATGTCTGGTGAGTATACAGTCCAAGGAAGGACATTTTCAGGAATTGTGTGCAGATCCTAGTGACATGGGGCAGTGCATTATAATGCTGAAACATGAGGTGATGGGGGCAGATTAATGGCAAAACAATGGGTCTCAGGATCTCGTCACGGTACCTCTCTGCATTCAAATTGCCATTGATAAAATGCAATTGTGTTCGTTGTCCGTAGCTTATGTCTGCCCATACCATAACCCCACCGCCACCATGGGGCACTCTATTCACAATGTTGACATCAGCAAACCGCTCACCCACACATACACATGGTCTGCAGTTGTGAGGCCAGTTGGACATACTAAATTCTCTAAAATGATGTTGGAGGCAGCTTATGGTAGAGAAATTAACATTCAATTATCTGGCAACAGCACTGCTGGACATTGCTGCAGTCAGCATGCCAATTGCACGCTCTCAAAACTTGAGACATCTGTGGCACTGTGTTGTGTGACAAAACTGCACTTTTTAGAGTGGCCTTTTATTGTCCCCAGAACAAGGTGCACCTGCGTAATGATCATGCTGTTTAATCAGCTGCTTGATATGCCACACCTGTCATGTGGATGGATTATCTTGGCAAAGGAGAAATACTGCTTAACAGAACCTTATTTCTCTCAGATTTTAAGCAGAAATGTGGCCTTTGTGCATATGGAACCTTTCTGGGATCTTTTGTTTCAGCTCATGAAAAAAACACTTTAGATGTTGCGTTTACATTTTTGTTCAGGATACATTACTTTGTCCAGCTCCTTTTAATATTTCAGATGTGTGTATAAAAAAAAACCTCCACGTATGCCAGAGATGGGCCTACACATTTTGCATTGGGGTGGAGAGAAAAATATGCAATTTTACAGCAAATTTTCTGCATTCTAGCAGATTTTGCCATAGGTTAGAGGCAAATGTTTGCCGTTTTTAAGATGATAACTGATGATCAATGGACCCCACACAGGTCTGTAATTCAACCATGCTTACTACAAGTTTAGATAGCTGGCCGATACTTTTATTTATTTTTATTTTTTTATTTCACCTTTATTTAACCAGGTAGGCTAGTTGAGAACAAGTTCTCATTTGCAACTGCGACCTGGCCAAGATAAAGCATAGCAGTGTGAACAGACAACACAGAGTTACACATGGAGTAAACAATTAGCAAGTCAATAACACAGTAGAAAAAATGGGCAGTCTATATACAATGTGTGCAAAAGGCATGAGGAGGTAGGCGAATAATACAATTTTGCAGATTAACACTGGAGTGATAAATGATCAGATGGGCATGTACAGGTAGAGATATTGGTGTGCAAAAGAGCAGAAAAGTAAATAAATAAAAACAGTATAAAAACAGTATGGGAATGAGGTAGGTGAAAAGGGTGAGCTATTTACCTATAGACTATGTACAGCTGCAGCGATCGGTTAGCTGCTCGGATAGCTGATGTTTGAAGTTGGAGAGGAGATAAAAGTCTCCAACTTCAGCGATTTTGCAATTCGTTCCAGTCACAGGCAGCAGAGTACTGGAACGAAAGGCGGCCAAATGAGGTGTTGGCTTTAGGGATGATCAGTGAGATACACCTGCTGGAGCGCGTGCTACGGATGGGTGTTGCCATCGTGACCAGTGAACTGAGATAAGGCGGAGCTTTACCTAGCATGGACTTGTAGATGACCTGGAGCCAGTGGGTCTGGCGAATGAATATGTAGTGAGGGCCAGCCGACTAGAGCATACAAGTCGCAGTGGTGGGTGGTATAAGGTGCTTTAGTGACAAAACGGATGGCACTGTGGTAGACTGCATCAGTTTGCTGAGTAGAGTGTTGGAAGCCATTTTGTAGATGACATCGCCGAAGTCGAGGATCGGTAGGATAGTCAGTTTTACTAGGGTAAGCTTGGCAGCGTGAGTGAAGGAGGCTTTGTTGCGGAATAGAAAGCCGACTCTGGATTTGATTTTTGATTGGAGATGTTTGATGTGAGTCTGGAAGGAGAGTTTGCAGTCTAGCCAGACACCTAGGTACTTATAGATGTCCACATATTCAAGGTTGGAACCATCCAGGGTGGTGATGCTAGTCGGGCATGCGGGTGCAGGCAGCGATCGGTTGAAAAGCATGCATTTGGTTTTACTAGCGTTTAAGAGCAGTTGGAGGCCACGGAAGGAGTGCTGTATGGCATTGAAGCTCGTTTGGAGGTTGGATAGCACAGTGTCCAATGACGGGCGAAAGTATATAGAATGGTGTCGTCTGCGTAGAGGTGGATCAGGGAATCGCCCGCAGCAAGAGCAACATCATTGATATATACAGAGAAAAGAGTCGGCCCGAGAATTGAACCCTGTGGCACCCCCATAGAGACTGCCAGAGGACCGGACAGCATGCCCTCTGATTTGACACACTGAACTCTGTCTGCAAAGTAATTGGTGAACCAGGCAAGGCAGTCATCCGAAAAACCGAGGCTGTTGAGTCTGCCGATAAGAATTTGGTGATTGACAGAGTCGAAAGCCTTGGCGAGGTCGATGAAGACGGCTGCACAGTACTGTCTTTTATCGATGGCGGTTATGATATCATTTAGTACCTTGAGTGTGGCTGAGGTGCACCCGTGACCGGCTCGGAAACCAGATTGCACAGCGGAGAAGGTACGGTGGGATTCGAGATGGTCAGTGACCTGTTTGTTGACTTGGCTTTCGAAGACCTTAGATAGGCAGGGCAGGATGGATATAGGTCTATAGCAGTTTGGGTCCAGGGTGTCTCCCCCTTTGAAGAGGGGATGACTGCGGCAGCTTTCAATCCTTGGGGATCTCAGACGATATGAAAGAGAGGTTGAACAGGCTGGTAATAGGGGTTGCGACAATGGCGGCAGATAGTTTCAGAAATAGCGGGTCCAGATTGTCAAGCCCAGCTGATTTGTACGGGTCCAGGTTTTGCAGCTCTTTCAGAACATCTGCTATCTGGATCTGGGTAAAGGAGAACCTGGAGAAACTACGGGGCGGAGCTGTTGGCCGAGGTTGGAGTAGCCAGGCGGAAGGCATGGCCAGCCGTTGAGAAGTGCTTATTGAAGTTTTCGATAATCATGGATTTATCGGTGGAGACCGTGTTTCCTAGCCTCAGTGCAGTGGGCAGCTGGGAGGAGGTGCTCTTGTTCTCCATAGACTTCACAGTGTCCCAGAACTTTTTGGAGTTGGAGCTACAGGATGCAAACTTCTGCCTGAAGAAGCTGGCCTTAGCTTTCCTGACTGACTGCGTGTATTGGTTCCTGACTTCCCTGAACAGTTGCATATCACGGGGGCTATTCGATGCTATTGCAGTCCGCCACAGGATGTTTTTGTGCTGGTCGAGGGCAGTCAGGTCTGGAGTGAACCAAGGGCTGTATCTGTTCTTGGTTCTGCATTTTTGAACGGAGCATGCTTATCTAAAATGGTGAGGAAGTTACTTTTAAAGAATGACCAGGCATCCTCAACTGACGGGATGAGGTCAATGTCCTTCCAGGATACACGGGCCAGGTCGATTAGAAAGGCCTGCTCACAGAAGTGTTTTAGGGAGCGTTTGACAGTGATGAGGGTGGTCGTTTGACTGCGGCTCCGTGGCGGATACAGGCGATGAGGCAGTGATCGCTGAGATCCTGGTTGAAGACAGCGGAGGTATATTTGGAGGGCCAGTTGGTCAGGATGGCGTCTATGAAGAGTTAGGGTTGTACCTGGTGGGTTCCTTGATGATTTGAGTGAGATTGAGGGCATCTAGCTTAGATTGTAGGACTGCCGGGGTGTTAAGCATGTCCCAGTTTAGGTCACCTAACAGAACAAACTCTGAAGCTAGATGGGGCGATCAATTCACAAATGGTGTCAGGGCGCAGCTGGGAGCTGACGGGGGTCGGTAGCAGGCGGCAACAGTGATAGACTTGTTTCTGGAGAGAGTAATTTTCAAAATTAGTAGTTCAAACTGTTTGGGTATGGACCTGGAAAGTATGACATTACTTTGCAGGCTATCTCTGCAGTAGACTGCGACTCCGCCCCCTTTGGCAGTTCTATCTTGACGGAAGATGTTATAGTTGGGTATGGAAATCTCTGAATTTTGGTGGCCTTCCTGAGCCAGGATTCAGACACGGCAAGGACATCAGGGTTAGCAGAGTGTGCTAAAGCAGTGAGTAAAACAAACTTAGGGAGGAGGCTTCTGATGTTGACATGCATAAAACCAAGACTTTTCGATCACAGAAGTCAACAAATGAGGGTACCTGGGGGCATGCAGGGCCTGGGTTTACCTCCACATCACCCGCGGAACAGAGAAGGAGTAGTATGAGGGTGCGGCTAAAGGCTATCAAAACTGGTCGCCTAGAGCGTTGGGGGCAGAGGATAAGAGGAGCAGGTTTCTGGGCATGGTAGAATATATTCAGGGCATAATGCGCAGACAGGGGTATGGTGGGGTGCGGGTACAGCGGAGGTAAGCCCAGGCACTGGGTGATGATGAGAGAGGTTGTATCTCTGGACATGCTGGTTGTAATGGGTGAGGTCACCGCATGTGTGGGGGTGGGACAAAGGAGGTGACAGGGGTATGCAGAGTGGATCTAGGGGCTCCATTGTGAACTAAAACAATGATAACTAACCTGAACAACAGTATACAAGGCATATTGACATTTGGGAGAGACATACAGCGAGGCATACAGTAATCACAGGTGTTGAATTGGGAAAGCTAGCTAAAAACAGTAGGCGAGGCTAATCAGCTAGCACAACAAACAGCAGGTAAAATGGCGTTGACTAGGCAACTGGGCCGACAGATAAACAAACAAGCAGAATAGGGTACCGTGATTAATGGACAGTCCAGCGTCGTCAGCTATGTAGCCAAGAGATCAGTGTCCAGGGGCAGCGGTGGATGGGCAGGGAAGCTGGGCTGGCGAGTGTTATCCAGGTTTTTTTTTTTTTTTTTTTAAACTAACAATGACTAAATAGCTTGTAGCTGGTTAGCGTCTGGAGGTTCTTGAGTGTGTCATAAAAATAAATAAAAATTAAAAGTGATAGCGAATCCGTATCACAGTGGGTGAGGCAGGTTTCCGGAAGGTATAAACAAATAAAAATCAAAGAGAGATAGAAAGTAAATGGGTTCAGAAGTGTTTGGGATGAGGTGAGTCAGATGGTTAGCAGGCCTGTGCTAACAAGCTAACAGTTCGTAGGCCCGGGCTACAAGCTAGCCGTTAGCAGGCCGAATAGCAAGTAGGGAGATAGCGAGGGCTAGAGAGCTAACCTTTGGGGGACGTCGCGATGGGGTGAGTCTGTTTATTCCTCTTCTTGCGGTGACATACACTAACTTACCAACCTAAAAAGAAATGAGCTGACATGGACTAATTGTGTGACTGCTTATGCATAACCCAATTTCTAAATTGCACCTTGTGTATTCTATTGTTCTAACTCTAAACAGTAAGTTTTGAACTAGAATGAGTTCCACATGTTTTTAGTTTTTAATAAAGGGGGACTAGGACGAGAATATACCATTCCCCCAGTCGAATTAGAGTTGATGATAACGCACAGACCGCCATAACCTACAGAACTTGACAATAAAATGCAGTATTAAGCCATAGAATGCCTTGATTGGCCAGTGAGTGGCCAAGCACTCTTCACACCTACAACTTGTTTATTCATCATGCCACCACTAGCTATTGCGCTCACAATTCCGGCTGTGAAAATAGCACAAATATTTCTGACACCCTCCGACCTATAGCGCTACCGCTAGTGCTTAGATCTACCATTTATTTAGGTTTGTTAAAATAGAGAACAGTATGTTACCAACTAAAACAGTTGTTTGTGAGGAAACCTATCCATGAATCCTTTACAATGTTCCCCAGGACTTACAGGATGTTAGAGTGTGGTCTGGTGCTGGTGACCAGGACCAGGTGGAGCTCTTTGTCCGTCTTGGGGATGTCATCACGGTAAACAGCCTCTCCAGTAGCCTGGCAGAAGGCTGAGCGGTGCATGATAGGCCGACCTACTGGGTCCGGCACCGTCAAGGAATATAATAGTATATGCCACTTAGCAGACATTTTTTTATCCAATGTGATTTAAAGTACAGCGAGTGATCGATGGATACATTTTCAGTGTGTGATCAATGCAGAAATTCAACCTCGTTACCAACTGAGGAGACACTCTGCTTAGGCTAGACAATCTATCAGTATCCATTTTTCCACAAACCAATGATTTTAACGGATTTATTATGCAGCCAATCCTAATCAAAGGAAAGTGCACACTCACAGTGACATGCCATGGAACTCTCTGTGATAGGCCATAACATTATTGTCACACCTCAAACTCTGGACCTGCTTGGGGGGGGAAGAGACAAAAAACACTTACAAAATCAGAGCTTCACTCTAGGCTAACCATAAAGTGTGGATTTCTATAAGCTACTGACTGCACATTCAGTTGGCTATAGGCTACACAACATCTATCTGTTTTTCTTTAGGATAAATATTCATCAGAATATAATCATAATTACTCAAATAAATGGTACACTATATCATTAATATCAATGTAAATAGTTCATTTAATTTATGTGCCTCACGTCTGATCTATATTTTTGTCAGCAAGGAAAGCATACACCCCTCTCCGAGGTAAGACAGTAACATACTCTCTGGGTCTGCATTGTTTTCAGTTTTTCGGTCATTCTTAGAGAGCAGGCCTGAGGCCTACATCCAGTATATTTGGTACAAACACAGACGACGGGAAGTAATCATTGGTCAACAATAACATTAGCAGACAGTTTTGTAGAGGAACGGTAGGTAGTAGGCTAAAGTTAGGCAAAGTGCTACAACTTAAACCAACGTACAGCTAATGCACAACACAATAATACAGTCAATTATTTACCTTTTTACCGTTGACATAGAAACACAAGCATTCGGTTTCTTTATTCTCACTCATTTTCCTTTCATTTGTGCATTAAAGTCCAGTGTTCAATGTTTCTGCAACTACTCAATAATCATCCAGTGACCTCACGCGCTTCCTTAACGAAAGCAAATTCAGCTGCGTTCCTGACGTTTTGTAAGAACTTTTCACCTAGGGGTTGATCTACAACAGTCATCTAAACCAGTTGATAATTACTGATTTTAAATCAATACTATATTCAGAGGAGAGAGTACATTTGGGGTGCATAGCCTACTGTAACTTGACTCCACCTCCCAATGTTAATGTTGCGTAACAACTGCACTCTTAATTCAATCAACACTAACCGATACAGTGCCGATAAAGGATTAATACATTTCGATGAATGACAACATCTTGGTATCGTATCGTGCCCTAAATGGAAAAATAACCTATTAAATGTTATTTTGTTTGTATAACTTTGACCAAATAGAATGGAACTATGCACTTCTAACCAGAGGGTGGCACTATAACCTTACCTACCTAAATCCTCTCAACAAAATCATTGCCAATCACTTGTTAGGCGACCACATTGATTGATATAGAAAGCTTACATTTATAATATACAACAATTGCCCTTTGAGCAATTTTCTTTCTGAGACCGTGCCAAATCATAATGTGATGAGCAGTAAAATAAGTAGAATAAATCATTTCCAATATCGTGACGTTGTTTGTGGAGTGTTGTTTTGATTTCACAGATATGTAACCGATGTCAAATGGCTAGCTAGTCAGCGGTGGTGCGAGGTAATAGCGTTTCAATCTGTGACGTTGAAGTAGTTGTTCCCCTCGTAGGGCGGTGGGTAACGGTGCTTCGAGGGTGGCAGTTGTTGATGTGTGCAGAGGGTCCCTGGTTCGAGGAGAGGGACGGAAGCTATACTGTTACAGATACATGGTTAAGGTTAAATGTGTTCTGCCCATGTGCACTAAATTCCACACTCCCAGAGGAAGACTGATAGACATAATTTTTGGGTGTTGGCAGGTCACCTTGTTCTCTCTCTCTCGATATCTCTCTCTCTCTCTCTCTCTCTGTCTCTCTGTCTCTGTGTGTGTGTGTCTTCAGCAGCACATTGTCTCCCAGTCAGACAGGCTGACCTAGACTGTGCTTCCTGTCTGTGGGCTGTTGTTCCGTTGCCAGGTCCCTCTCTTCTCTGCTGCTCTGTAGGACAGGTCTGTCCCAGGGGACTGAGAATGAGGAATGCACTGAGAGCACTTTCACAAGAAAATTGTGTCTAACAATTCTGTATGACAAGACACAAAAAAATAGTTTTAATGAATGAATCTATTCATTTGTTAAAGTGACCCCATCGAGTTCGTGACTTCGTGTAACAGGTGTTGCTATAGATAAGCCCCAAACCATACATACAATTAGCATGTCAGCTGAAAATGAGCTTCTTCTAGGTTATTTGTGTGAATAGGGAGAGAGAAAAATGTTATGGTAAGCTAGGTACCACATCAATGTTCTATTCCTTTTTTTCCCTAAGGGGTTCACATTGATATTATTCCTTTAATCTGATACTGGGTGTACCCTACCTAAAACAACATCAGTGTACATACAGTACAGTCTAGTTTCTGTTTTCGGTTACTCAGCTAGGAGATCTGAGCGATTTCAGCCGTGCTGCTGTGTCCAATGTGGTGTCTTACATGCTGTTTCAACAGTCAACTTTGAAGATAGGATCAGGACTGCAGAGCACAGTTACATAATGCTCCGACGACGAGAGCACAGTCAGACGGATTTACGTTCTCAGCTTTGTTTCCAATTCAGTCTGACTTCACCGAGAGGTTGAGTGGAGAACACGACTCTGAATTTGACTTGAAAAACCTCTTTCCTTCATTTCTTTCCCTCACTTAAGAAGCAAAACCTCTCAGGAATCCAGACTGGGGAATTTAACCCAGTGGTGTTACTACTCAGCCAAACTCCGGAATTGAAATGAAGGGGAAACATGATTTAAATGAAGGGGAGACTTACATCAAAATAGCCCTTAAATCAATGTTAAGTGGTGAAGGACAGGGCAGACACATTGGGGTGCTGAATGAGTAGTGGTGGTGGGCCACCACCATGGATGCCCAGTGGGACTAGGCTTAATGTTTATGCATGAGCCCCAGACTACAACTGGCTCCCTGCTGGCCCCCTGCTGGGGAATGATCATGGGCAGAGTGCCTCCTGGAGCGCTCATCACAGTGCTGCTAATGCATGGTGCTGTAAGGCTGCGGAAGGCTGCTCTCCTCTGGGATGACTGGGATTAGCCTAGCACACATAGGCATACTGGGATTAGCCTAGCACACATAGGCATACTGGGATTAGCCTAGCACACATGGGCATACTGGGATTAGCCTAGCACACATGGGCATACTGGGATTAGCCTAGCACACATGGGCATATTGAGATTAGTAGTCGACTGCTCATGTTGCGTCTCGCCCACTGTGTCCGTTGTGTCTCTCTCAACCCCAGTTCAAACATCTACTTTTCTAACTTAAAAACTATATATACAGTTTCTCTCAGGCTGGCAGTGTTGTTCAAGTGTATGGCATAGCGTAACAAGGTCCCTGTATTGTAGGCATGCCCCTATGGGCCAGTGTCACTGAAACGTTACAATCTATCACCCTGGCATAGTTGTTTCCTCCTTCCATTAGCCCATCACTCCTTCCAAATCCCATCTGCTTCCCATTCCACCACATATTTATGTATGTATGGTCTTAGCTTCTCTCCCAGGGTGAAACAGCTGCAAATCCAACAAGACACAGATCTGGGCTGCGTTCAGTATGCAAACACTTAGTGGAACGTTCAAATAAAATGAAACAGTGTTGTACTGAATGACCAGTTGAAAAACTGGGAGGTGTTGTGTTGGGTTGGGTTGGGTTGGGCTGGGTAGGGGGTTCAAAATGCACTGCTGCCCGTTAAATACACCACTCATTGTTTCAAGTCACACCCGCCTCACCCACCAAATGGAGCAAATGTACCTCAAAGTCTGTTCAAGAAAGTGCATGAGTGTTTTGGGGAACCGTGTCATTCAGTAGAAATCGTTACGCAATGTAGCAAACATTCAATCAAACTGAAGGCACCTCAGATCTGCATTACTTACTAATTAAAGCTCTTGCATGTGGCTAGCTAGAGAGCATTCCCTTCCCCGCCCTCACTCAAATCTAACTTATAAATCTTCAGCTGAGGCGAAGGCTGTTAGAATTAACTTTTTTTTCAAAGCGTGCAAACAGTGAGGCAAAACAGAGGCTTCAGTCGTGGCATTTACAATCAGAGTCTTGCTTTTTCTCTCAAACTGTCCCTCGTATTCTCAGTTATGAAGTGCACTGTGTAATCTGACATGCAGGCAAGAGACCGCTTACACAGTCTGAGATAGAGAAGAGAGAGAAAGAGCAAGAGAGAGGATGGATACCAGTACCAGTGCTTTAAAGACTCTGATCAGACAAGACAAAGAAAGAGAGCGAGTGGTAAATATTTCTTAATCACAGGCTTTTTTCTAGATTTATTCAAAGAGCTCAGAGTTTATGATGTAAAAATAAGAAGAAAGCCTGCATGGGTATTGGGGATATTGGCATGGATATTTCTTTGAAGATTTAATATACTATGAACAGATCAAAACTACAAAGAAACTCAATAAACCTGGCAGTCCAGAGTATCTGGTAGAACCGAGCTGCTATAGGTGTACATACAGTGTTGGTTCCATGTGAGACCACATTTGATATACAGTATTTATACCAAATGTCACATTGACAATCTGTTCGTGGAACATGTTTGGAATGTGCAAAGTCGTCAACAGTTCTTGTGGATACATTTTGTGTACCGAAGGAGGGCCTATCATACTGCTACATACTGTAGTTCTACTCTGAGCTACGGCTCTTGTTCTACCTGCCCAACCCAAGCATTTGGTCTCGAGAAGTAACATCTCACCTTGGGAAAGTCTGGAAGCTACATGATCAGAGGGTGAAGTGAATAACAGGGGGGACCAGTAGCAAAGCCCATTAGACCTATAGGATCAGAGTGATCTAGTAATCTAGTCCAGACTTTGCCCTCAGGCTTTCCCAGTTCTCAGGTCCTTCTCATGGGCCGTCCCATGAGTGTTGCTGTTTGATGTAGGGCTGCAGGTGTTTGCACAGCCTGGTCCTGTGTGCTGTGGGTAGGGCTGGCCTGCAGGGTCTGAGTGGCTCCAGCTGCAGTAGGTATCCAGGGTCGTGTTCATTAGGGCACGTTGAAAACGAAAACAAGCGTTTCTTATTGGACAAGTTCACGTAGTCCCTCCCAGTTTCAGTCGGTTTTGATGCCAAATGAATGCACTCCAACTCTCCATCATCTCAGAGTTACAGCCCAAACTTTCTGTTTACACATATTAAAGGGGCTTTGGATGGAGGCTTTAAGGCTCAGCCGCATCAGACATGGTCAAGACAGGGCAGCACTGAAAGCTACTTGGCTGGTTGGTTGGTTGGTTTTGATAAACACTTCTGTGATTGTGGAACACGAACCACCATCCCCATTCTTCATTGTGCAGTGCTCTATCCAGAGAGGTAAATGCTTAATGATAATAGTTCACGGGGGTATGGGGTACTGTCTCGTCTCACACTACTAGAGTCAGTCACTATTTCATCTCTCTCTCACAGCCTCTCTCCAACCCCTCTGGGACTCGTGTTGAGTGTGAGTGCACCCAGATCTAGACACACTGCCCTCTGAATTTACTGTCCTCTGCTGTACAATTTCATCTGGGGAAATTCAGCAGTGTTGAGGCTTCAGGCTTGTAGGATGTAAATGACATGCTTTCACCCCTCCACAGCAACATGGTGTCGTTAATAAGCCGCTGAGAGGGAAGCTTTTGCGAAAACGTTGGCATCACGATGACAGACGATAACACGTTCAAGTCTTTCATTTACATAAAGCTCTGCCCTGATGTCAGACGCTAGTCGACTACATTCAAGATACGGTACTTTGCTTTGTTTACTTAAGATAGCTCTGTTATCTCTCAGTTTTTTTTACACAATTGTGCCCTTCAGACAGAAAAGGGAATTGGCCAAAGAAAACTTTAGGGCATTGTGTTGTTGTGATTGCATGCCAGACATGGAATTTTACACGTACCTTAACATCTTGTCTGGGAATGAAAATCCACAAACAATAATGGCTAGAGTGATATTAAAAGTACCTAAGATACCATCTGTTAAATGACAACCACCGTGAAATATAGGAAGCATTAAATCTATATAGATTGGAAAGGGTTAATAAAATAGAAGCTCCCGTGTGCTCACTTGTTTCACGTCACTCAATGGAATGATCAGCATTAGGATGAAGGGGACCAACAGAAAAGACAGACAGAACATTGAGGATCAAAAGCTTATAGGCCTACCCGAAGACCACATTGCACCCATATGCAAACATATTCACTCTGGATCTGCAGTCAATCAGTTATTATTGGATCACACCTCTCTGCATATGGTGAGTTTATGGTGGTTGCTGAGGTTACACCCCCTTCCCGGTTCCCTTACCTCAGCCCTCAGAGCTGGTTGCTGTAATAGTATCATTCCCACTGTGTTGGTGTGAAGGGGAAGCATATCCCAGACTCATCTCTGCCTACGTAAAGGCATTTGGTGGCGGCAAACAGGGGTGTGTTTGTGTGTGCCTGTGCGTGTGTGTGTGTAGTCTAACCCAGGGGGCTCATTCATTTTCTGAAGGGATGCCAGTCTCTCTCATTATCCTGCAGCACTCTGCCTTCCGAATACCTGTAATTGAATTTACCTTTGGGCAGCAAAGCCCAGCAGCTGTTGTTTATCTGACGCTGTAGATCCCCCGTTTACATTTACTTACGGCTCGGCGTGTTCCTGCAGAGAGGTGGGCGTGCTGCACCCTCAGGGATCCTTCTACTGCTGTGTGTGTGTGTGTGTGTGTGTGTGTGTGTGTGTTCTCTTCCAATCCACTTGTCTTCGATTTCAATGATGTAAAAGGATCCACATTTCTCATGTTTCTATGTCGTCTTATGAACGGCTGCCCTTTTTTGAGCGACTATTACATTCCATCCCTGCAAATCGGATTTCCGTTCCGCATACGTCTGCATGCAAAGCTCCTCATTATTCATCCCTGGCCTTCCTTTAGTTTCACATCAGAAATAATTGACAAAGACAGGAAGCGATAGAGGGAGAGAAACAGACTACCACCTACGCAGCAGTGGTAATAAACACATCTTAAGCTCTTCCTGTTGATGGATTTCTTTTCTCCCTTTCATGTGAGAGAGGGGGATAGAGATGCATCTACAGTATAGCATACAGTCAGGTCCATAAATATTTGGACATTGACCAAGTTATTATTATTTTAGCTGTCTACCACAGCATTTGCGAGAACAACATATTGAAATTAGGCCATGAGAAAGTGCAGACTTTCAGCGTTAATTTGAGGGTATTTGCATCCAAATTGGGTGAACGGTGTAGAAATTACAGCACTTTGTATATGTGCCCACCCCCCCTTTTTAAGGGACCAAAATGAATTGGACAATTGGCTGCTCAGCTGTTCCATGGCCAGGTGTGTGTTATTCCCTCATTAGTTCATTTACAAGTAAGCAGATTAAAGGTCTAGAGTTGGCTTCAAGTGTGGCATTTGTATTTGGAATCTGTTGCTGTTAACCCTCAATATGAAGTCCAAAGAGCTGTCGCTGCCAGTGACGCAAGCCTTCATTAAACTCAAAACAAACTCATCAGAGAGATAGCAAAAGCATTACATTTGGGTACATTCTTATAAAGAAAGAACGCGCTGGTGAACCCAGGAACACCAAAAAGCCCGTAAGACCACGGAAAACAACTGAGGTGAATGATGAAAGAAAAAGAAAACCTTTACAACAGTTGTCCAGATCAAGAACACCCTCCAGGAGGTAGGCATATCTGTATCAAAGACAACATTTTTTTTATTTCACCTTTATTTAATTAACCAGATAGGCTAGTTGAGAACAAGTTCTCATTTACAACTGCGACCTGGCCAAGATAAAGCAAAGCAAGAGAAGACTTCACCAGAGTAAATACAGAGGGTTTACCACAAGATGTAAACCATTGGTAAGCCTCAAAAACAGGAAGTTCAGATTAGAGTTTGCAAAAAAAAACATCTAAAATAAAGCTTGTACAGTTCTGGAACAACATCCTATGGACAGATGAGACAAAGATCAACTTGTACCAGAATGATGGGAAGAGTATGGAGAAGGGGAGGAACTGCTCATGATCCGAAGCACACCACCTCCTCTGTGAAACATGGTGGAGGTAGGGTTTTGGCGTGGTCATGTAAAAAACGTATTGGGTTACTACTTTCGCAGTATGCTTCGGGTCATTGTCACAGCAGAATTCATCTGCTGCCAATGGAACTGGTTCCCTTGGATCTAATGATGCTGTGACTGCTGACAAGAGCAGCAGGATGAATTCTGAAGTGTTAACGGCTATATTATCTGCTCAGATTCAGCCAAATGTTTCAAAACTCTTTGAATGGCGCTTCACAGTGCAGGTGGACAATGACCCGAAGCATACTGCGAAAGTAACCCAATGCTTTTTTAAGGCAAATGAGTGGAATGTTCTGCAATGGCCAAGTCAATCACCTGACCTGAATCCAATTGAGCATTTCATTTCACTTGCTGAAGGCAAAACTGAATGCAAAATGCCCCAATAACATGCAGGAACTGAAGACAGCTGCAGTAAAGGCCTGGCAGAGCATCACCAGGGAAGAACACAGCATCTGGTGATGTCTATGGGTTCCATACATCAGGCAGTCAAGGATTTCCAACCAAGTATTAAAACAAACTTTTTTAACAAATCAAAAACTGAAAAATTGGGCGTACTTTCGCAAGGCACTGTATATTAAAAAAGATTGACTTAAGCTCAACAATCATACCTGCTGTTGACAGGGAGCCAAGGGGGTAGCTCTGCTCTGCGCTCACATCTCACATTCCTGCCAAATGACGAGTTAATGCTGAGACTGAGAGGGGGCATTGTATTGACACCTTCCTCCTCTCCTTGCAAAGTCTGATCCTCCTGCCTCTAAACATGATATCTGTAAGAAGAGAAAAAGAGAGGTTAATAATTCTGAGTCACTTGCCCCCGTGTTCGGTCACGAAGGTAGATGTCACACCAGCCTTCGCTTTGGCTCCCTAGCCTGTCCAGTTCGGCGTCGTCGGCCTTATAGCTGCTGCCGCACCCTTCACTCATCAACCCCGGACTTGTCTCGTCATCATTACACACACACCTCGTTCCAATCCCCACTCTATTTATACACTCCTTCTGTCATTTGTCGGTCATTGTAAATGTTGCTGTAATCAACACGAGGGAGACAGAGAGCTGGTTTCTAGCACAGAGCGCAGCAGGTGTTTAATTAATGAAAGGGACCATGGGAGGAGGCAGGTAGCTGGGTCCAGGGGCAGGCAGAAGGTCATACACGGTAGGTCCAAAAATGGCAAAAGTACAGGCAGGGAATAGGCAAAGGGCATCGTGAGTGAGGCAGGCAAAAACTATCATACATGGGAGGAGAGAAGGATGGGGGGAAAAAAACAGAGCTCTGAAAAAGTGTGTCTCAAAACAAACAATACCTTACAGTGATGGGGTGCAAGGAACTGAACTAAATAATGTGGGATGATGACATGCAGGTGTGTGAACAGGTGATTAGAATTCCGGTGATTGAGATCTGGAGAGTGAGCTGGAAAGTGGGCTGCGTTCCGGGGATCTAAGTGTTTGGGAGTGTGAGTTGGACGTAGACGTTACAGTTGCTTGTTTTCCCGAGAGGAATCTCTCCTACTATCTCTCCTAGTGCTTTATTATTTTGCACTTTGGGTTTCGTCCCGCTTTTATATGTATATATATATATATATATATATAGTGCTTTAATAAACTCAGTAGTTCTAAACCTGTGACTGCCTCTTGCCTACTCCTGACTACACTTGTGACAGTAGAGAGATTGACTTAAAGAAAAAAAAACTTAAACTCAACAATCAACCCATGATTAACATTCCTTAGTATGTGCATAACCAAAACAGCTCAAAACACTGTATTGTCTAAACTAGGAAGAGTTGAACGCTTAAACACCTGAGGGATAACTACCTCACGGGTCAGATCCTTGCAATACTGCAAAATGTCTGCGGTGGATGGAGTGAAACAACTGGTGGGGTATACACCAAAGCAGGATCAATGAATGAGCCAGCGAACTAAATATTCTGAAAATCTTTATTTTTTAGAAAGATAAGCTTGAAATGGGCATGGTCTAATTGATTCAACAACCCCCTCCCAAAAAAACATATCTACATTTACCATTCTTAATGAATCAGAAAATCTATAGTTATTCCTGATTATTCCTCATTGATCCTGCTTTGTAGTATACCCCTTTGATGAAGTGCAAAGCCTAGTAAACCACTGTAGGATTCTGAGTATCTCTTTTACCCATGCAGTAACCTCCAAAACTTCCTCTTTTGGAGGTTACAGAACAGCCAGTGCTTTCACTAGGCTCCACCTGGTGTGTGTGTGTGTGTGTGTGTGTGTGTGTGTGTGTGTGTGTGTGTGTGTGTGTGTGTGTGTGTGTGTGTGTGTGTGTGTGTGTGTGTGTGTGTGTGTGTGGTGGGATTGGTCTATCCTACTGTTGACAGGGAGCCAAGGGGGTAGCTCTGCTCTGCGCTCACATCTCACATTCCTGCCAAATGACTAGTTAATACTGGGAGCACTGAGACAGAGAGGGGGCATTGTACTGACGCCTTCCTGCTCTCCTTGCAAAGTCTGATCCACCTGCCTCTAAACGTGATATCTGTAAGAGGAGAAAAAGAGAGCTTCATTCTGAGTCACTTGCCCCTGTGTTCTGTCATAATGGGCAGAAGGCTTTTGCAAGTTCAGCTGCATTATGATGGCATGGATCTAGGATATGAACTTTCATGTCCGGGGACGTTCTGAGAGAAAGCTTTCCTCTGGCCCATTCCATTTACAATACGCTCACCCAACTGCTGACCTAGACAGATATTGGAGACCATTTGAACCATATATCTTGTACACAAAAGCAATTATGATACACTACTACTGTCTTCTGTAACTCATCAAGCATAAAACAAACTAGGAGGTTTGAGAAAAATCTACCCAATCCCAAACAATCATCTGATCAATCCCAAACAATCATCTGATCAATCCCAAACAATCATCTGATCAATCCCAAACAATCATCTGATCAATCATACAGTCATGACGTGACAGGGCTCTTGGGGGGGAAGGTGAAAGGTGAAATACCTTATTTAACTCATCCTGGCCTTTACAGAATGGGGCCTGAAATGACTTAGTAATGCATGTGCTGTGAGTAAGATTGATGGCATCTTGTGAAGGAGAGTTGAGACACTCCTCTTCTCCTTAGGACTCTTACTGCATTCACTCCCATATGCAGCAAGATTGATGGGTGAATTTGTGGCAGTGAATCAAAGATCAGAAACTGCTATGCATATCACGATACAACATGTACAGTATGCACAAAATTAGTGTCTTGAGGCAGCCTGGCATCAGTTTGAGTCAGATTCATGAATGAAGCCTTATGCTATTAGACCTTGGTGCTGCTGATACTGTATAAATGTAGTGGCTACATGGGAAAATGATAACCTGAACTGGCACTAACCAGGGAATACCTAGATGTCAGAGAATAACAGCTGAAGAGGAGGACTGAGCCCCAAATGGCACCCGATTCCCAGCACCCAATGGGGCATGGTCGCACTATATAGGGAATAGGGTGTCATTTGGTACTCAAACGAGGTCTCTCTTGTTTCCTTTTTCTGTAAACGGCAGATCCTGCAGAACTGAAACCTCTAACCTGCACCAGTCACATAGAGCTAACGGGGCCATACTACAAAACAATTAAAGTAACCAACGTGTGGTATCAGCACGTTTCAACCAGATGACATTGGCCTAGACCACATGTCAAACTCCAGTCCCCAAGGGCTGTGTGTCTGTGGGTTTTTGCTCCTCCCTTGTATTTGACTGATCATTTAAGGTCATTGACTAATTAGGAACTCCCCTCACCTGGTTGTGTAGGTCTTAGTTGGACCCAAATTGAAAGTACAGGGGCTTGTGAAAGTATTCACCCCCTTGGCATTTTTCCTTTTGTTACAACCTGGAATTAAAATAGATTTTTTGGGGGGGTTGTATCAATTGATTTACACAACATGCCTACCACTTTGAATATGCAAAATAATTTGTATTGTGAAACAAACAAACAAACAAACAAGAAATAAGACAAAAATAAAAAATAAAACCTGAGCGCACATAACTATTCACCCCCCAAAAGTCAATACTTTGTCATACCTTTTGCAGCAATTACAGCTGAAAGTCTCTTGGGGTATGTATCTATAAGGTTAGCACATTTAACCACTGGGATTTTTGCCCATTCTTCAAGGCATAAGTGTTCCAGCTCCTTCAAGTTGGATGGGTTCTGCTGGTGTACAGCAATTTTTAAGTCATACCACAGATTCTCAATTGGATGAACATCTGGGCTTTGACTAGGCCATTCCAAGACATTGAAATGTTTCCCCTTAAACCACTCGAGTGCTACTTTAGCAGTATGTTTAGGGTCATTGCCCTGCTGGAAGGTGAACCTCAAATCTTCAAATCTCAAATCTCTGGAAGACTGAAACAGGTTTCTCTCAATAATTTCCCTGTATTTAGCGCCATCCATCATTCCTTCAATTCTGACCAGTTTCCCAGTCCCTGCTGATGAAAAACATCCCCACAGAATGATGCTGCCACCACCATGCTTCACTTTGGGGATCGTGTTCTTGGGGTGATGAGAGGTGTTGGGTGTGCGCCAGACATAGCATTTTCCTTGATGGCCAAAAAGCTACATTTTAGTCTCATCTGACCAGAGTACCTGCTTCCGTATGCGTGGGGAGTCTCCCACATGCCTTTTGGCGAACACCAAACGTGTTTGCTTATTTTTATTTAAACAATGGCTTTTCTTCTGGCCACTTTTCCATAAAACCCAGCTCTGTGGAGTGTACGGCTTAAAGTGGTCCTATGGGCAGATATTCCCATCTCCGCTGTGGAGCATTGCAGCTCCTTCAGGGTTATCTTTGGTCTCTTTGTTGCCTCTCAGATTAATGCCATCCTTTCCTGGTCCGTGGGTTTTGTTGGGCGACCCTCTCTTGGCAGGTTTGTTGTGGTGCCATATTCTTTCCATTTTTTTACGAATGGATTTAATGGTGCTCCGTGGGATGTTGAAAGTTTCTGATATTTTTTTATAACCCAACCCTGATCTATACTTCTCCACAACTTTGTCCCTGACCTGTTTGGAGATCTCCTTGGTCTTCACTGTGCCGATTGCTTGGTGGTGCCCCTTGCTTAGTGGTGTTGCAGACTCTGGGGCCTTTCAGAACAGGTGTATAAAAACTGAGATCATGTGGCACTTGGATTGCATACCGGTGGAGAATTGGTTGCACCAGATCTTATTGAGGAGCTTCATAGCAAAGGGGGTGAATACATACGCACACACCACTTTTCCTTTTTTTTTTTTTTTTGCAG
The DNA here is from genome assembly GCF_023373465.1 of Oncorhynchus keta. NCBI lineage: Eukaryota > Metazoa > Chordata > Actinopteri > Salmoniformes > Salmonidae > Oncorhynchus > Oncorhynchus keta. The sequence continues at coordinate 52,860,847 of NC_068450.1, forward strand.
TTTTTGAAACAAGTAATTTTTTCATTTCACTTCACCAATTTGGGCTATTTTGTGTATGTCCATAACATGAAATCCAAATAAAAATCTATTTCAATTACAGGTTGCAATACAACAAAATAGGAAAAATACCAAAGGGAGATGAATACTTTTGCAAAGCACTGCAAATAATCAAAACCAGCATACACACAGCCTTCCTTCAATTGAGTTTTGACACCCCTGCGGCTTAGACGATACATCTGACAATAGAACTCATGCTAAGATACTTGTTGGGTCTGTAAAGCACGTGCAATTGTACATCTGATACATCACAAGACCAAACTGTCACAACAGAGCAGAGTACACATTGACTTGGAAATCACATGGACTTCATCACTGATTCTTCAGTCACACTTTTTAGCTTGTTTTTCTCGCTCTCCCTTCTCGCATGTCTTTAATCGCTGCCTCTGAAAAGAGGATTTGCAGCCTTCACCACTAACTACCACCTAACTGAAGCCTCTGTGAAGGATCGTCTCCGTCTCCATTCCCATCTCTGTCTCTGCTACGCCAATAATTCAAATTATAATGAGACATTTTTATCGCTCCGGATAGCATGCAAATGAGGCCCTGTCTCTCTCTCTCTCTCTCTCTGGCTGTCTCTCTGTCCCTCTCTCTGGCTGTCTTATTCTCTCTCTCTGTCTCTCTCTCGCTCTCTATCTCTGTCTCTCCCTCTGGCTCTCTCTCTCTCTCAGTCTGTCTGTCTGTCTCTCTCTCTCTCTCTCTCTCTCTCTCTCTGACTCAAACGATGCCACTCCGTCTCCCTGGCAAACTAAACTCTTCACAACTGCTGCTTCTCAGAGAGGATCAACAGAGAAACGATAAATACACCAGCAGCGGGTTACCCTGTGTCTGAACTCTGATTCATCTAGCTTTCAACAGAATTATAGATGAGAATATTAATCAGAGTGATTACCACCAGAGCCTACTGTGATGTTCAACCGACCCTGGTTCGATCCCGGGCTGTATCATAACCGGCTGTGATCGGGAGTCCCATACGGTGGCACACAATTGGCCCAGCGTCTTCCAGGTTAGGGAAGGGTTTGGCCGTGGTAGGCCGTCATTGTAAAATTAGAATTTGTTCTTAACTGACTTGCCTAGTTAAATAAAGGTTAAATAAGAAATGAAATAAATAAACATGAGTGTGACCTCTTTAGTGAATTGTTTGTTGCTGCACGTGGATCCCTGTTATGCCATAGTATGCTCTGAAGTGCATGGGCAAGATCTGGCTTCATCAGAAAGCTGTGAGAGTCTTTGTCTTTCCTCACTTCAACAGTCGTTCCTCACCTTTTCTTGCATATGTAACCTACCATGGCTGTCAAAGCAGACAGTAGCTCCACATAAAAGTGGTTGTTCTTCTCTTTGTGTTAACCCGCACTCCAGAGAGAGACAGCCAGGGTTTGGATTCAGTCTGACTGAGCCTCCACCGACAGATGCCATTAAGTGTGTGTGTGTGTGTGTCCCCCTCTCTCCCTCTCCTCTCTATAATCTGTTGAGCTGTTGTGGGGAATTCCACAGAGAACTGGCCATAGATCATATTCTTCTCTCAGACTTTAGTTGTTACAGCTTGTTTATTATGTTAAAACTCGTAAAAGTGTTTCGGAATATAATTACAACATTCTTCTGTCCCCCGTCGAAACAGCTTCAACAAATGGCTGTCTTACATCATGCAATTATGTCCTGTCTCAGCCTCCAGTATTTATGCTGCAGTAGTTTGTGTCGGGGGGCTAGGGTCAGTTTGTTATATCTGGAGTACTTCTCCTGTCCTATTCGGTGTCCTGTGTGAATCTAAGTGTGCGTTCTCTAATTCTCTCCTTCTCTCTTTCTTTCCCTCTCTTGGAGGACCTGAGCCCTAGGACCATGCCCCAGGACTACCTGACATGATGACTCCTTGCTGTCCCCAGTCCACCTGGCCGTGCTGCTGCTCCAGTTTCAACTGTTCTGCCTTATTATTATTCGACCATGCTGGTCATTTATGAACATTTTAACATCTTGGCCATGTTCTGTTATAATCTCCACCCGGCACAGCCAGAAGAGGACTGGCCACCCCACATAGCCTGGTTCCTCTCTAGGTTTCTTCCTAGGTTTTGGCCTTTCTAGTGAGTTTTTCCTAGCCACCGTGCTTCTACACCTGCATTGCTTGCTGTTTGGGGTTTTAGGCTGGGTTTCTGTACAGCACTTTGAGATATCAGCTGATGTACGAAGGGCTATATAAATTGATTTGATTTGATTTGATTTATGAAGGAGGAAGTCTTAGTTATTGTTCGTCCAGCAATGCTCACCTCTATGACCCTGTACCATCCTCTATGAACCCTCTATGAACCCTCTATAAACCTGTATAACCTTTTATGTTTCCCTATGAACTCTTGGTTCATGACAATGGACATGCTGTACTCAAAGACCCTGTTTGTTGATATGTCACATCCTTAGGGTTTGTCACAAGGCAGTTACTCAAAATGTACTTAGCTTACATAACACTGCAGTTGATTTCTATCTTGTCTAAATGGCAAATGGGATTTCATTACTTTCCTCATCTCTCAATGGTGTATGTGTCTGAAACCCTCTGGCAAACATGTGAAAATGTTAAGTTCAACTCCTTGACCGGTAATGGAACTTACATAACTTGGAAAAATAAGTAATAAAACATATTGAAAGGACTTTACATTTTTTTTATGCAAAGTCTCAAAAGAACGAGGGTCAGAATAGTTTTGAACATTAGGGCCCTTAGTTAGTATATAGTCTATATTGCGTTATAACAAGTTAACCAAGTGAAAGGGACTTTGACAAAGTCCAAGTGTCCCCTCTGGCTCTTTTTCCTTACACTTTGATCAGCAAATGATTAATGGCTAGTGTGAAGATTAAGACTTATGGTTTGGTTTGAGAGATAAAAGAGGAGAGGAATGAGGGGATGAGTGTGGTGTTCTATTTGAACAGAGGAATAACGGAATGATCATGTCCCGAGATGGACAACACATGTGCAGCCCAAGTGACTATAAAGCTAGCACATGTTCACATAAAAAAAAAAAGATGTGCTGACTTAACGTGTACAACCTGCGTGTCAGAACAGCCACCGTGCTCTCCAAGTGACTCTGAAGCTTACACATGGTCGCTGAATGATGTCCCGGCAAAACGTGCGCAATATGGTTATTATGGTGTCTTCCTAATCGCTGGGCCACATGGAAAGGAGAGGCTTAAGCACATTCCCATCCCCATCATCATTGTTTGTGGAGAACAAAGCAGCCTCAAGCTCGGCGGAGAAAAAAAAAGCACAGTCTCTCTGCTCTTTTCGGGAACGAGCTAAGGGCTGATGTCGCTGGAGATGAAAGTCAATGGGTTAATCTACTGAAGAAGAAAAAAAACCCGGAGAGATTTAAATATCCCCCCACATTCATTCATGACCACCGACATAATCCCATAAGAACAGGGGGCTGAAAAAGCAAGGATATTCAATATTTAAGACCTGGATGGATAAACAAAAGAGAGAGTACAGTATATACATGTGGATACGTAGGTCTGTGTTTTACAGTAGGTTGGGGATGAATGAGTGAGAGAGAGAAACGGTAAAAGGGCAAGAGTTTTACATGTGAGTGGGCGGGAAATGATGCAGGGGGAAACTGGGGCAACAAAATAACACATTCAATTGGAATTGTCTTTTTCTGTAGCTCCCCCTGTCTGCCTCTGCTTGAGTCAGAGAGAAATAAGCGAGGAAATGTTTTAACGTTTTTGGGACTCTCACTGGAGCTACCTGAGGGGGCAGTTTAATAAAGTGCCGCTTTTTGCCAGCCGTGTAGTTGAATATATAGAGAAACATAAAGTATATAAAATTATACTCCTATGGAGCCACTAGAAATACTTACCACTTGAAGTAGACCTTATAGAGAAATCGAGCTATTTACATCTACTAGGAAATTCAGTTAAAGATGGAGGGCAGAAACTAGTACTCAACTCCAACTTCTAACAGGCTCCTTATAGCAGAATAACATCACTCTCTCTGCAGACATACCTCTAGGGCCTTTCACTCCTCACTCCTGAAAGTGAGTGCATCTCCTCTACATGCCCCCATAGATACATGTGTTCACTGACATCCCCAAGCCTACCAAGGGGATATGTTATGACCGGGATGGAGGATGTGTGTGTGTGTGTGTGTGTGTGTGTGTGTGTGTGTGTGTGTGTGTGTGTGTGTGTGTGTGTGTGTGTGTGTGTGTGTGTGTGTGTTAGGAGATGAGAGTTAAAAGCCTCTGTGAGAGGCACTGAAGAGAGTATGGATGACAGGTGAACGGATGTGAGAGGAGACAGGAGCAGAGTGTGTGCACTTCAGGATGAGTTTGTGAGAGAGAGAAGAGGGAGAGAGCAAGAGAGAGAGCGAAAAGGGTGGGGGGTGGCTGTCAAAAATGTGCACTAGAGGGATGCCTTCACACCACACTCACACAGGTAGGAGTGTAGCAAAGTTGTGTGATGGAATGTGAGTGAAGAGATATCTCCTGAATATTTCAGGAAGTGAGAATGAATGACTGAATCCAATCCCTAGCTGGCATGTGTCCCAAATGGCACCCTATTCACTATATAGTGCACTACTTCTGACCAGAGCCCTATGGGTCCTGGTCAAAAGCAGTGCACTAAATAGGCAATAGGGTGCAATTTGGGACTCAAACCTGGTATCCTACAGTAGTTTATCCTAGAGGAACTACTACTTTAGAGATCCAGAATTCCCTTTCATGTTGTATTTAATTGGCTGTGATGTCTTACTTCAGACAGTAACCCAATAGCTGCAGTCCAGGAGGAATAAGCATTTAGTACACTAATGTTATGGTTGTATATCGTTTTTAATAGATTTATTGTGATTGCTATGCCAAATGACAAGCACTGTGTTTTTCAATTGGCATGCACAATTTTGGAGGAAAACATGTTATTACATTGCTATTTCAATCTAGAAACTTAATAACCCATTGTAAACAACAGCTTCACAACCCAAATGTATATATGAAATTTGAAGATGACAAAGGGGGTTTTAAATGCTGTTTGTGCAAGACATTACCACCACAATAATAGTGGATATCACTGTGACTGTAATCTTGTAGTATAATGACAAACAAAACAATATCTCTTTTGTTTGCAAAAGAACACATAAGAGTGTTGACTAAGTCAGGTTAAGAAAGTTATATTTCCTCCCTTTGCAACCTGCACTGTACAAAAATGTCCTGTTCTTTTTACAGTAACTTACTGGCAGCCAGTTGCCTGTAAGTTACCGTAAAAAAGGTACTGTATGTTACCATACCATATTTTACGCTATCCCTACTATTTCTGTAATTGATTTACGGCACCAATAATTCTATTGTAGTCGCTTTACGGTAACAAATACTCTTATGGTAATCTTTAGTACCGTTGTTTTACTTTAAGTGCCAGAAAGTTACAGTACAATGTACTGTATTATACTGTAAAAATGTAAATTCTACATTAATTGTAAATGAATGAATAGATGAATTAATTAAATTCATTGAGGGGAGGTCATGCTTGTTTTTTACATTATTTTACTGTAATTACTTGGATTGGTGCAAGCAGGTTGGCTGCTAGCTAATGTGTTTTCATATTACAGCATACAAATATATATTAGTGTCATGCCCTGACCATAGAGAGATTCTTATTCTCTATGTTGTTTGGGGCATGATAGTGACTAGGGTAGGTCATCTAGGTGAGTAATGGTTTATGTTGGCCTGGTATGGTTCCCAATCAGAGTCAGCTGGTTATCGTTGTCTCTGATTGGGGATCTGATTGGGGATCATATTTAGGTGGCCATTTCCTTATTGTGCTTTGTGGGATCTTGTCTACAGTTAGTTGCCCGTGTGCACACCAGTAGCTTCACGTTTCGTTTGTGCTTTATTGTTTTGTTTGGTGAGTTTCGATTTATTAAAATATGTGGAACTCTACACACACACTGCGCCTTGGTCTACTCGTTATGACGAATGTGACAATTAGGGCTGTCAAATGATAAAACCATGTAATCAAGTGAATCGCAGGATTTGCTGTGATTAATCGCTATTAATTGCAAATTCAGAAATTGTTCAAAATGAGCTCTAATTTAAGATTTTTTTTATACAAAAAACATGAGAAGAATATTGATGCCTTTTTAAACATTTTGTCTGAAGTAACAGTTTGTAAATCGAGGAAGCATTCTTTCTTTAACCTCAACCTTGTTTTTACATGGCACTGTAGATTAATTAAGTTTTCAGTGTATTTTCAACGATTTCAGACAACGCAATTCATTAAAAGGTGCACTAAAATGACACAACCTCCCAAGGGATGATGCCAACAGGCTGAACAAAATCATCAAGAAGGCTGAATCTATCATCAGCACTCACTCGGAAAATCTAGAGCCCATCCTGGATAATTGGATCCTCAAGAAGCTCAGGCAAAGCGTCAATACAGGACTAAGATCGGATGTGGCAGGGCTTGCAAACTATTACAGACTACAAAGGGAAGCACAGCCGAGAGCTGCCCAGTGACACGAGCCTACCAGACGAGCTAAAGTACCTCTATGCTCGCTTCGAGGCAAGAAACACTGAAACATGCATAAGAGCATCAGTTGTTCCGGACAACTGTGTGATCACACTCCCCGCAGCTGATGTGAGTAAGACCTTGAAACAGGTCAACATTCACAAGGCCGCAGGGCCAGACGGATTACCAGGACGAGTTCTATGAGCATGCGCTGACCAACTGGCAAGTGTCTTCACTGACATTTTCAACCTCCCAGTCTGAGTCTGTAATACCAACATGTTTCAAGCAGACCACCATAGTCGTAGCACTCACATCTGTAGCTATGAAGTGCTTTGAAAGGCTGGTCACATCAACACCATTAGCCCAGAAACCCTAGACCCACTCCAACCCTAGACCCACTCCAACAGATGATGCAATCTCTATTGCACTCCACACTGCCCTTTCACACCCAGACAAAAGGAACACCTATGTGAGAATGCAATTCATTGACTACAGCTCGGCTTTCAACATCATAGAGCCCTCAAAGCTCATCACTAAGCTAAGCACCCTAGAACTAAACACCTCCCTCTGCAACTGGATCCTGGACTTCCTGATGGGCATCTGCCATGTGGTAAGGGTAGGTAACAACACATCCGCCACGCTGATCCTCAACACGGGGGCCCTCAGGGGTTTATGCTCAGTCCCCTCCTGTACTCCCTGTTCACTCATGACTGCACAGCCAGGCATGATTCCAACACCATCATTAAGTTTGCTGATGACACAGTGGTAGGCCTGATCACCAACAACGACAAGATAGCATATAGGGAGGAGGTCAGACACTTAGGTCAGACAACCTCTCCCTCAACTTGATCAAGAATAAGGAGATGATTGTAGACTACAGGAAAAGAGGATAGAGCCTGCCCCCATTCTCATCGACGGGGCTTTATTGGAGCAGGTTGAGTGTTTCAAGTTCCTTGGTGTCCATATCACCAACAAACTAACAAGGTCCAAGCACATTAAGACTGTCGTGAAGAGTGCACGACCAAACCTATTCCCCCTCAAGAGACTGAAAAGATTTGGGTCCTCAGATCCTCAAATGGTTCCTCAGCTGCACCATTGAGAGCATTGCATCACTGCCTGGTTGCATCACTGCCAGGTACGGCAACTGCACTACAGAGGGTAGTGCGTACGGCCCAGTACATCACTGGGGTCAATCTTCCTGCCATCCAGGACCTCTATACCAGGCAGTGTCAGAGGAAGGTCCTAAAAATCGTCAAAGACTCCAGTCACCCTAGTCATAGACTGTTCTCTTTGCTACCACATGGCAAGCGGTACCGGAGCGCCAAGTCTAGGTCCAAGAGACTTCTAAACAGCTTCTACCCCCAAGCCATAAGACTACTGAACATCTAATCAAATGGCTAGCCAGACTATTTGCATTGTCCTTTACGCTGCTGCTACTTTCTGTTATTATCTATGCATAAGTCACCTTAATGAATTACTCTACCCACATGTATATATTACCTCAATTACCTCAACTAACCGGTGCCCCTGCACATTGACTCTGTACCGGTACCCACTGTATATAGCTCTACACCTGTTGTATTCGGCGCACATAAGAAACAACATTTGATTTGATTTGAGTATGGAGGTCAACACTGGCCACCCACCCCACAGTATCTGCTTGGGGCATCGCAGGTGCGATATCAGACAGATTAATTTTACCTAGGTCCAAAATACTGTAGATCATTTCCGCAGCTCCTTTTTTTACCTCATACTATGAGACTTTTTAACATGAACACTTCATTTTTATACTCATTGATGATGTGCTGCTTTTAGTGTCTGTGTGTCCTTGTGTTCTAATTGTGTGTTCATTGTTGATGTCCTGTATGTATTAGCTGGTGCAATCAAATTTCCCCTCTGGGGGATTAATAAAGTACTATCTTATACACTGACTGTACAAAACATTAGGAACACCTTCTTAATATTGAGTTGCACCCCTTTTTGCTCTCACAACAGCCTCAATTCGTCGGGTCATGGACTTTACATGGTGTCGAAAGCGTTCCACAGGGATGCTGGCCCATGTTAACTCCAATGCTTAAAAAAAAGAAATCCGCACACTGCTCTTGTTAGTATCACTGCTCTTTGTTAAGCTTTATATATTGGCCTCAAGGCCTTCGTCAGAGCTCTTATTCCAATGGCTGGCGGACCATTCTTGATACACACGGGAAACTGTTGAGTGTGAAAAACCCAGCAGCGTCTCAGTTCTTGAAACACTCAAACTGGTGTGCCTGGCACCTACTACCATACCCCGTTCAAAGACAGTTAAATATTTAGCCTTGCCCATTCACCATCTGAATGGCACACATACACAATCCATGTCTCAATTGTCGCAAAGCTTCTCTAACCTGTCTTCCCCCTGTTCATCTACACTGATTGAAGTGGATTTAACAAGTGACATCAATAATGGATCACAGCTTTCATGGATTCCCCTGGTCAGTCCATGTCATGGAAAGAGCCGGTGTTCTTAATGTTTTGTGCACTCAGTGTATATACTATATAATGCATTCTGAAAGTATTCAGACCCCTTGACTTTTTCCACATTTTGTTAGATTACAGCCGTATTCTAAAATTGATCAAATAGGTTTTTCGCCTCATCAATCTAAAGACAAAATCCCATAATGACAAAGCAAAAATAGTTTTTTATTTTTGTGTGCAAAATTAGAAAAATGTATAATATCACATTTACATAAGTATTCAGACCCTTTACTCAGTACTTTGTTGAAGCACCTTTGTCAGTGATTACTGCCTCGAGTAGGGTATAATGCTACAAGCTTGACACACCTGTATTTGGGGAGTTTCTCCCATTCTTCTCTGCAGATCCTTTCAAGCTCTGTCAGGTTGGGTGGGGAACAACACTGCACATCTATTTTCACGTTTGTCCAGAGATGTTCGATTGGGTTCAAGTCCTGGCTCTGGCTGGGCCACTCAAGGACATTCAGAGATTTGTCCCGAAGCCACTCCTGTGTTGTCTTGGCTGTGTGCTTAGGGTCGTTGTCCTAATTGGAAAGTGAACCTACGCTCTAGTCCGAGGTCCTGAGCGCTCTGGAGCAGGTTTTCATCAAGGATCTGTCTGTACTTTGCTCAGTTCATTTTTCCCTCGATCATGACTAGACTCTGAGTCCCTGCTGCTGAAAAACATCCCCACCGCATGATGCTGTCACCATCCTGCTTCACTGTAGGGATGGTGCCAGGTTTCCTCCAGACGTGACGCTTGGCATTTAAGGCCAAAGATTTCAATATTGGTTTCATCAGACTAGAGAATCTTGTTTCTCATGTTCTGAGAGTCCTTTAGGTAGCTTTTGGCAAACTCCAAGTGGGCTGTCATGTGCATTTTTACTGAGGAGTGGCTTCCGTCTGGCCACTCTACAATAAAGGCCTGATTTGTAGAGTGCTGCAGAGATGGTTGTCCTTCTGGAAGGTTCTCCCATCTCCACAGTGGAACTCTGGAGCTCTGTCAGAGTGACCATCAGGTTCTTGGTCACCTCCCTGACCAAGGCCCTTCTCCCCCGATTGCTCAGTTTGGCAGGGAGGCCAGCTCTAGGAAGAGTCTTGATGGTTCCAAACTTCTTCCATTTAAGAATGATGGAGGACACTGTGTTCTTGGGGACCTTCATTGCTGTTTTGATACCCTTCCCCAGATCTGTGCCTCGACACAATCCTGTCTAGGAGCTCTACAGACAATTCCATGGCTTGGTTTTCGCTTTGACATGGACTGTCAACTGTGGGACCTTATATAAACAGGTGTGTGCCTTTCCAAATCATATTCAATAAATTGAATTTAATACAGGTGGACTCCAGTAAAGTTGTAGAAACATGTCAAGGATGATCAATGGAAACAGGATGCACCTGACCTCAGTTTTGTGTGTCATAGCAAATATTCTGAATACTTATGTAAATAAGGTATTTCTGTTTTCATTTTGTATAAATTAGTAAATGTTTATAAAAACCTATTTGGGCTTTGTCATTATGGGGTATTGTGTGTAGATTGATGAGGATTTTGTTGTTCTTAATCCATTTTAGAATAAGGCTGTAACGTAACAAAATGTGGAAAAAGTCAAGGGGTCTGAATACTTTCCTAATGGACAGTATATACGGAATTCTTGGATCCCTTGATAAAGATTAGCAAAAAGGCTGTATGAAAGAAATAATACAAATACTCTGTTTTATTGTAAAAAAAAAAAAACGTTTTACTATACCAATACAATTGCTCAGAGAGACAGATTTTGTATAACAAGTAATACAAACATCTTTAGACCATTCCTCCATACAGAATCTTTCCAGATCCTTGATATCCTTCGTCTGCTCTTGTGGAATGCCCTCGTCAATTCAAACAACAGGTTTTCAATGGGGTTCAAGTCCTGGCTCAGGCTGGGCCACTCAAGGACATTCAGAGATTTGTCCCGAAGCCACTCCTGTGTTGTCTAGGCTGTGTGCTTAGGGTCGTTGTCCTGTTGGAAAGTGAACCTACGCTCTAGTCCGAGGTCCTGAGCTCTCTGGAGCAGGTTTTCATCAAGGATCTGTCTGTACTTTGCTCAGTTCATTTTTCCCTCGATCATGACTAGACTCTGAGTCCCTGCTGCTGAAAAACATCCCCACCGCATGATGCTGTCACCATCCTGCTTCACTGTAGGGATGGTGCCAGGTTTCCTCCAGACGTGACGCTTGGCATTTAAGGCCAAAGATTTCAATATTGGTTTCATCAGACTAGAGAATCTTGTTTCTCATGTTCTGAGAGTCCTTTAGGTAGCTTTTGGCAAACTCCAAGTGGGCTGTCATGTGCATTTTTACTGAGGAGTGGCTTCCGTCTGGCCACTCTACAATAAAGGCCTGATTTGTAGAGTGCTGCAGAGATGGTTGTCCTTCTGGAAGGTTCTCCCATCTCCACAGTGGAACTCTGGAGCTCTGTCAGAGTGACCATCAGGTTCTTGGTCACCTCCCTGACCAAGGCCCTTCTCCCGATTGCTCAGTTTGGCAGGGAGGCCAGCTCTAGGAAGAGTCTTGATGGTTCCAAACTTCTTCCATTTAAGAATGATGGAGGCCACTGTGTTCTTGGGGACCTTCATTGCTGTTTTGATACCCTTCCCCAGATCTGTGCCTCGACACAATCCTGTCTAGGAGCTCTACAGACAATTCCATGGCTTGGTTTTCGCTTTGACATGGACTGTCAACTGTGGGACCTTATATAAACAGGTGTGTGCCTTTCCAAATCATATTCAATAAATTGAATTTAATACAGGTGGACTCCAGTAAAGTTGTAGAAACATGTCAAGGATGATCAATGGAAACAGGATGCACCTGACCTCAGTTTTGTGTGTCATAGCAAATATTCTGAATACTTATGTAAATAAGGTATTTCTGTTTTCATTTTGTATAAATTAGTAAATGTTTATAAAAACCTATTTGGGCTTTGTCATTATGGGGTATTGTGTGTAGATTGATGAGGATTTTGTTGTTCTTAATCCATTTTAGAATAAGGCTGTAACGTAACAAAATGTGGAAAAAGTCAAGGGGTCTGAATACTTTCCTAATGGACAGTATATACGGAATTCTTGGATCCCTTGATAAAGATTAGCAAAAAAGGCTGTATAAAAGAAATAATACAAATACTCTGTTTTATTGTAAAAAAAAAAGTTTTACTATACCAATACAATTGCTCAGAGAGACAGATTTTGTATAACAAGTAATACAAATATCTTTAGACCATTCCTCCATACAGAATCTTTCCAGATCCTTGATATCCTTCGTCTGCTCTTATGGAATGCCCTCGTCAATTCAAACAACAGGTTTTCAATGGGGTTCAAGTCTGCAGACTGAGATGGCCATTGCAAAATGTTGATTTTGTGGTCAATTAACAATTTCTTTGTAGCATTTGATGTGTGTTTGGGGTTATTGTCTTGCTGGAAGATCCAAGTGTCAGCCTCCTGGCAGAGGCAACCAGGTTTTAGCTAAAATGTGATAGTACTTGGTAAAGTTCATGATGTTGTTGACCTTAACGTCTTTCTTTCAACGCCAAACCTACCGCTGGTGTTCATGGCCAAAGAGCTCTATTTGCATGTCATCTGACCATAGCACAGGTTCCATTCCAAGTGCCAGTGCTGTTTAGCAAACTTCAGGAATTTACATACGTCTATGTAGATATTCCATAGAAAATCATCTGTGTCACGTTCTGACCCTAGTTCTTGTGATATTTGTTTGTTTTAGTTGGTCAGGACGTGAGTTGGATGGGCATTCTATGTTTTGTGTTTCTAGGTTGGTTTTCTGTGTTCGGCCTAGTATGGTTATCAATCAGAGGCATGTGTCGTTAGTAGTCTCTGATTGAGAATCATACTTAGGTAGCCTGGTTTTCACTGTTGTTTTGTGGATGATTGTTTCCGTGTCTGTGTTTGTTTACCACACGGTACTGTTTCGGTTTTGTTCACGTTTATTGTTTTGTATTCATTGAGTGTTCAGTTTATGTTTTTAAATAACCAAACAAGGACACTTACCCCGCCGCATCTTGGTCCGATCCTTGCTACACCTCCTCTTCAGACGAAGAGGAGGAAAACCTTTACAATCTGTTTCCAGCTACAATAGTCATTTACAACATTAACATTGTCTACACTGTATTTCTGTTCAATTTGATGGTATTTTAATGGACAACAAATGAGCTTTTCTTTCAAAAACAAGGACATTTCTAAGTGACCCCAAACTTTTGAATGGTAGTGTAAATAAAATATTTATGAATATCATATCATATTTTTAGAGGCCTTGTTCAAAGGCTTCCAAACGAGCAATGACTACAGTGCAAAACAGTAGTGATGGGTCTAAGAGCCGGCTCATGTAGGTGAACATTGGGAGCCGGCTCGCATATCAAAAGAGCCAAATCATAAATATTAAAAAATCTAGATATGAATATCAAAAGATTTAAATTAATAGAATTAACTAATTCAAAGAACGAAAAGAGAAATAAAATAATATAGGCCTAAATCCTCAAGCGCACACACATTTGTTCTGACTGTCTGCTCAGACTAACAGCCTCACCTGTTGTTCCTGTCAATCAGACATGCAGTGTCAATCAATGAACCAAAGATGCGTGAGGGAGGACCGAGCCAACTCACTCACAGTCACACACTTAGCAGCAAAGGAGATAGATGAAGGACAGCTGTGAAAACAACAGATAGAAAATGAGTCAGAAGCACAGTAGCATTTGGATGCATTTTAATAATGTAGATAATGTTAGAACACAGTGTAGAATTTGCCAAAACAAAATTGCATATAAGGCCGGGTCCTACGCACAACCTACACGGCATATGCAAATTGTGCACCCAACTGTGAAGCTAGCTGTATCGGAGCTTCGAGAAACTAGCGGGCCTGCTAGTGATAGTGGTGGAGCCAGCACCTCCACACGTGGAGATGTAGCCACTCAGTCAAGTAGGCCTAATCCGCGACCCACAGCAACGCAGGCTTCTATGTACCAGTTTATGCCAAAGTCTATGTCTGTAGCAAAACAAGGCCAAATTGATATTGCATTGGCTAAAATGATTGCCACCGATTTCCAGCCATTTTCGATAGTGGAGGACAAAGGTTTTAGAAATCCTAGCAATAGTCTATATCCAATGTACACAATTCCAAGCAGGAACACCCTTTCAAAATCACTTGTTTCACAACTGTACAAGAGCACACAGGCTTCAGTGCGGGAAAGAGTGTAAAAAGCTACTGCAGTTTGCCTTACCACTGACTGCTGGACATCAAGGGAAACCACTTCTTACATGTCGGTTACATGTCACTTCATTGAAGATTTTTCCATGTCTAGCTGTCTTCTGGACTGCTTTGAGTTCAGTAACAGACACACCTCAGAGAACTTGGCAAAGGAACTGTTGAGAGTGGCCAGAGAATGGCAAGTAGATGGAAAAGTGGTCTGTTGCGACAATGCAGCTAACATAACCAAAGCCATGAAAATGTTAAAATTGACCCATCATCCATGTCTTGCCCACATGATTGTAAGATATGCTCTGAAGGTGATGTAGCCACTGTGGACAAAGTGAAAGCAGCTGTGGAATACTTCCACAGGAGCACAGTAGGTGCTATAAAATTAAAGTCTACACAACGCCACATGGGGATGCCTGCGGTTTCTTGAGTCAAATGATGTCATCATCTCTACCCTGGCCATTGTAAATGCACCTGTTGATGCACCTCTGACCCAAGAGGAATGGGAGGTGGTGGAGGAAGTGTGCAGAGTCCTGGAACCATTTGAACAGGTCACTGTGGCAATCAGTGTGGAGAGGTACAGTAAGCAGTTATTACTACATCATTATTTCATCCAGTATTATATATGCATATAAGCAGTAGTTGAGTTGAGAATGTAGTATCAGTGGACAAAACATGAACCTGAACTAATAAGTTACTGTTCTCTCTTTTCAGCTATGTGACAGCCTCAAAAATGATACTCCTGTGTAAGGGTCTGCAGCGAATCACAGACAGACTCCAGAGAGAAGCCAATGTAACCACAGGACATGTGACAGACTTGACGGACACCCTATGTTCATCAATGGACAGAACGTTCCACAGAATGGAATACCGCCGCACTTGACCCCAGGTTTAAGAAGTTAGCCTTCAGTGATGTTTGAGCGATTGATGAGGCTCTTCAAATAATAACCTCAGCAGCAGGGAGGGACAGCCCCAGCAGTCAGCTAGCTCAGGCACGAGGGCAACAGAAAGAAGAAAGAGCAGATTGAGCAGAAGCACCAGCAGTTGTGCCACAAACGTCTGCTGTTTGGATTCTGTTTGACGAGAGAGCAACTGGGGATGCAGCACGAAGGAATCCCTCAGCAGATTTCATAATGGAGGTCCGATCCTATTTGGAGGAACCCCTCTGCAGATCCTCTGAGCTGGTGGAAGAACAAGGCCTCTGTCTACCCACAGCTTACTAACGTCATAACAGGGAGACTACATAGTGGCCTCATCCGATCCCTCTGAAAGGGTCTTCTCGAAAACGGGACAAATAATTCCCGTTCAGCCCAGTCAAAACTGTTCGCTGCTCTGGCCCCCCAATGGTGGAACAAACTCCCTCACGACGCCAGGACAGCGGAGTCAATCACCACCTTCCGGAGACACCTGAAACCCCACCTCTTTAAGGAATACCTAGGATAGGATAAGTAATCCTTCTCACCCCCCTTTAAGATTTAGATGCACTATTGTAAAGTGACTATTACTACTACTGGATGTCATAAGGTGAATGCACCAATTTGTAAGTCGCTCTGGATAAGAGCGTCTGCTAAATGACTTAAATGTAAATTACTGAGAGAAGAAACCACATCAGCCCTTCGAAAGTGAGGCAGCTTGCATTTCTGAATGCAAATCTCTCATAAAAGCAAGATATGGTCAGCATTGCTGTGTGCTGCTGGTTATAATATGACAATAAAGAAGAGAAAGAAAAGAGGGACCAGTTTAATGTTTTAAGTGGGATGCTGCAGTTTTGCACATTGTTATTTATTTTTCTTTGATATGGTGCAATATGCTATTATTACGTTGTTCAGATTGTATTAATTTTGAATTGTTACATTTATATGCACTTTGTTTATATACATTAAAAAGTTATACTTTAAATGCACATGTGTAATAGCATCCATCTTTTTAACATTTATTTCAATTTGTGGGATGCTGCATTTCTGCAAATTGTTATTTATTTTTCTTTGATATGGTGCAATATTCTATTATGCTGTTCAGATTGTATTCATTTTGAATGGTTAGATTTATATACACTTTGTTTGTTTATATACATTCAAAAGTTGTACTTTAAATGCAAATGTTTAATAGCATTCTTTTTCATAACAAACCAATGCATTTTTAAATACATTGTGGTTAAGGTAGAGTATGATTTCATTTAATAATTGAATTAGAATTGTTTTAACACCAATCATAGTCAAACTATCACAAACGGTTTGACTTACAAAAAATACAAAACATGTTTGGGATCCAAAAGAGCAGGCTCTTTTTGGTGAGCTGAGCTGAGCCGAACGAGCCCATTACTACAAAACAGATCAAAGGACATGGCAAATACTCAATCATTACTTACTGACACTCCAAGCTGTCCTCTATACACATTTAATTGTAGGTACACTACTAAAGTACCACATATCACTAACGGGTGCAACCCTCTTACAAGGCATGCCTGAAAATATGTTAATGAGCCAGAAACAACAATACCACGCACCCACTAGTGGACAAAATATTTTAGGTGCTCTAAAAATACAGTAGGGTACTGTATTCTGTGTAGTGAAATTACAGGACCATTCGAAATACAACACGTCTTTACAGTCATTTACTGTTAAACTACTACTGTTCTTTGGCATTTTTTGTATATTTCATCAGTTATGCCTAAAACCAGAGTCCATTGCGATTTACGGTAATTTACTGTTAATAATTAATACTTTACTGTTCGGTTTATTCAGTGGCGAACAGTGACTATTGGAGCTAGGCCCTCAGTTACGGAAAAAGATCTGACATCATACATACAGATGGATGACTTGCATGCTTGTGTATTTCAGAGCATGACTTGAGACCTTTCTTTTGCAGACCTACATGGGAGAAGCAATTCTTTGATGACAGAATCAAACGGTCCTAAGGCTTAAGCCACGTGTCTCACAGAAGCAGCACACGTACACAACGGTTGCAAATATTGATAGCAGGAACCACGTTAGACGAAAATACGGTTGTGTCATTTCAAAGAAACATTTGCCAAAACAAACAGTCACTCAAAGAGTGGCGGAATAAATTCAACCACACAACTACTCACATTGCTTCAAGACCACGGACAGTATATGCTGTCAGAGAGAAAAATGTAGCGCTGTATTCGATGTTCTACCTCCAGCATGCAACAACAACAAAAAATGCACCACAACACGAAATGTCATCCACCTAGTACTTCCAATTGCAACGTCATTACCGTTGTTGCAATTCAAAATGATATGAACGAGAGAGCAACAAAAGCAAGCTGCAGATGAAAACAAAAAGTCCACTCACCATTATAATTAGCATTTAAAAACAAAGTCCATTCTCCTGTCTTTCTTTATGAAATGGGCAATGGCAGGTTCATATAGCTTGTCTTTTGGTTTTAAATCCGAAATAAGTTATTTTTCGATTGAGATCAAAGTCAGGGCTGACAGTCGGGCCTGTCCAGTGGTGTTCATGGAATATGTCTTGATCCTTTTGAGTGCAAAAAATGTTCTTTCTACTGATACATTGGACACTGGAATGGTCAAAACTAGACAGGTAAGCAGATACAATTGGTGCATACTATCAATTGGTCTCTTCTGCTGGAGAAAGTGGAGCAGATCAGCCGGGCTCTTACCCTCAAAGTCAGACATTGAGTACATAACGGTGAGTTCTGTTTTAAGCCATGGAAAATCTAAATTAGGGTCACAGCTTTCCCTCGAGTCTTGAGAATGCAGCGTTTGGAAAGTTGGGCGTTTCCCTATATATTGGGAACTAAGTCAAGGAGGGCAAGGAACATGAGCCTTTCATGGTCATTGAAACTGTTCCTTAGCTGAGTGACAATGTTGTCGATGATCACTCTGTGTAGCTGTTGGTACTGGCCGTGAACGTCTCCTTGCGTATGTGTCCTGCGCCCCCTTGGTACTCCGGTCTCACTCACGGTGTCCTCGTAGATGGAATCGAATGTTCCTTTTCCCCCTCTCTGTGGTGTTGCAGAAGTCGTCCATCCTGGACAAGCAGAACTGCATGTCAAACTCCCTGTTCTGCAATATTCCAAACAGCACGTCGGAGTAAGCAACTATGGATTAGAACGCGGATAGCAGGAAGCACCACTCAAAGCTTGTCCGGTGCGTCATGTATCCATCTGCCCTGTGAACCGTGTCTTCATCAGAGTCATCGTGATCGTCCACTATATATTCAAAGAGTTCAATGAGTTCCGCCTTTTTTTTTTCATACACAGCGCAAACTAAGCGTGAGGAGAAGTTCCACCGTGTCGGCGCCACTCTGGGTCGACTTCGCTGGCATATTTCACCCAGTATTTTTTGTTCCATAATGGTTACAAAGGGGTTTTTCTTCATTTCTTCCTTCACGACATCGGCCATTACATTCGCAATCACGTGTATCAGGTCATTTTGGATTTTGCTGGAAGTGCCTGTGAACACGGTAGCCATAGCCAAATGGCAGTTTAACGTGCTGTCATACTCAGCCAAGAAATCCAGTATTTCCGAGCAGTTTCCCTTATTAGCTGATTCTTTACCCTCATCATGTCCTCTGAATGCTAATTATTGCTTGCCTAAAAACACAACCGTATGAATAAGGCGCTTTAGAATCTCCCTGTTGTGCCTGACTTTATCATTGTGGGAAAGTGTCTCATTGCGCCGCTGCTCGTTAAGAAGGTCTACTCTTGTTTCCCCAAATGTTTTTAAACTTACTGTGCTGACGAAGTGCTGACTTTGTCAAACAGGCTAAATCTTTGAAACCAATTGTCCGAGTTGAGCTATTATCAGTGCTGAAGAGTAGGCAATTCCAATAGTAAAGCCTTTTTGTCAGCTCACAGGCGGTTATCCACGGATGGCGCTCATAATTATTAACTTGTAAATGCCTTTCAAAACTCTTTTCTCGTTGCACCAAATCAGGCATTGCAGGAGTTGGTCTCCCGGTCTGTACAAGATTAAACTTTTCATTAAAAGTTGAAAAGGGCGATGCTAACAATTTAGGCACCACATCATCCTCAATTACTCTCTCTGCAGTTGCCATCACCATCGTTACATACACTCACTGTAAAAAGATAAGGCTCGCTATTGGCTCTGAATTAGTGACGTATACTTAGGCCCTCTAGAGGGCCTTTAGGCATCATACAATTGTCCCACCTATTACATGACAATTTGTGATTGGTTGATTCTACTGTCATTCCAAAATGCTGCTCTAATTGAATTCAATGTTAATGATGTTGGCTGGTGTCTTCCATTCAAAGCCTGAGGGCCTACCTGGAGACTACCAAAGAAAAGTTCTGATTGGATATTTTTTCTCTTGGATATTAACCCTTCTTTTTCCAACACAAACTGAAGAAATTCAATAGGAAGATCAATACAATTAAGACAAAAAAAATATGAAATCAATGAAAATAAAATGACAAATTATAGTATATAAAAATATATACAGATTTGTGTCTATCCTTAGGCCATCTCTGAGGGCGTAGAGGGCCCTGACAGTTCCCCACTGGGTTTGTTGTATAATACTGAAAATAATAAATACAAAAATCATGGTGTGATGTATTTTTGTGTCCCTCCTTTTAAATGCCCCTTTCTTTGAAGGGTAAAGTGTGTGGTTGGTTAGCATGAACTGGTCTGGGACGTCCCATCCTCAACATTTCCCGAGTGGCGCATCAGTCTCGAGGCATCACTAAAGACACCCTGGTTCGAATACAGGCTCTATCACAACCCGACCGTAATTGGGAGTCCCATAAGGCGGCATGCAATTGGCCCAGCGTCGTCCGAGTTTTGCCGGTGTAGGCCATCATTGTAAATAAGAATTTGTTAGTTAAATAAAGGTAAAACCTAAAAATAATCTGCCTAAATCCATTAGCCTCTATACCTGAGATGTGACTGTGCGCACACATTTTTGTCACACTGTACAAGCAGTTTGTAAATTTAAAAATGAATAATTTATGTTGGTATAGCTCTTCACTTTTTAAATATTCTACCTCCTACTAGAAAATATCCTGTTATAACACAGTTGTAAAGATATACTCAGATAAAAACCATTTCAACACAAATCCTTTTGCATTGGACAAACAGCCGACAAATTATTTAAATTTAGTAAAAATGTCAGTCAAATAAAATTACCTCCACACTTATTAGCATACCATTAAGTGTCAATACCTCTCAGGAAAGTAAATAAAAGTACACAAGTTTTGTTGACAAACATTTTAATTTTGGAAAAAAATGGTTTGTCTTACTGTACATAGTTTGTTTTTTCTATTGTTGGCTGGCTTTAATTCTCCAATAATATTTTTTTTTAAAACAGTACATTTAGGTTTTTTTTGTTTTATGTATGGAACCTTTATACTACTACCAATGTAGCCGAGGAAGTAGCAATAATAACGGGGGTGTGTATCATACTATTGAAGTTAGAACACATAGGTTGCAGTCCAAACACTTAAAAAAGACACACCCTTGTCCACTTACCCTCCCCTTCTGCCCTTGCGGAATCCCCGTCGCCATATTGGAGGGCGGTTCAAATGATTAGCCAAGCAAGGGAAATTTGCAACGTAATCCCATCAGCCCTTGTTTTTAGTCGGTTTTGAGAATCTACAATTATGTTCACTCTGGGGCCTGAAACTCCCCATAATTCAATTAGTGACGATTGTACATCCGCTAAGAAAAGTCCGCAAAAAATTAAAGACAGCATTAATGGAGAAGTCAACAAACAATTGTAAGTAAAAACAAATGCAAATAAGTTAGAAAGTGTGCTACTAATGTACACGACGGCACAAACACCTTGTAATATGTAAATATGTTTTTGTTTGGTTATCTTTTGGAAATTGTAGAAATAAAACATTTTCCTCCTTCAGAAGTTCCAGCTAGGCAGGCTAACGTTAGTAAGCTAATTAATTTGCTAGCTATCATACAGTAGACTAATAATTATATATTTAATATAAGTAGACATGCACTCATAATTGACTGTAGCGCATATATGAAAACACAATCATTATATGAAAACACAATCATCGCAGGATGAACGAGTGATTAATATTCGTCCATGGGTCGTCCATTTAAAAATCATTCCTTCCTCCCTTTCCCTGCAAGTGTATACTTGTCAGACGTCATGAAACTTCATCAGAAGTGTCCACTTATTTTGAGGGCTGAGGGGATCGGGTGTGTATTTTAAATGTTTGGACTGCAACCATAATGTCTCATGGGGTTGCACTTCCAGCATGTCGTTACCATTGTTATCAACGTTCTACAGATACCGCAGCATATTGATGTCAGACTGATGATTTAATGCTCAGTCTTTCTGAACGGGGGCTAATGACTGTTTCGTTAAAGTTACACTATCGTGGCCTGGAAATGCGATGATATTGCTAAAGAAGACAAATAATTAGTAGAAAACAACTTTGTCGTGAGATAGCAAAGTTTGTCAAGAAATAGGTACAACGCTAACGTTAGCTAGCAAAAAAATGTTTGCGCTCCCTTCAATCTTAGCTAGCGAGCTAAAGTTATACTGCATCTAAAGTCAATCTGGCGACATAACAATAATGACAAAAGTTTTGTCGTACTATTTATTTGCTTCCTTTCGGAATGTCATCGCGTTTCCAAACTTCAGACTAAATCTTCCTTGGCACTTACTGACTGCATTGAGTAGAATGCTCAGCTGGGCATCAGTCATAAAACAAACATTCAAAACAATATTGTGATGAAACGTGCAAAATATGAATAGCCTTCTTTATTTGAAAGACACATTAAACCCAATATAGGCTATTGTATTCTACTATAAAACAGCACTGTTTGCCAAGTTATCAAAGGAGTAGGGGAAATATTAGAACGAAATGGACGGTCTCTCTCAAAATGTGTTAGTGACATAAACAGAGCATGCAAAGTGGAAAAATTATAAGCACATTGATATTGATTAATGACGTTCATTCCAATCTGGAAATAATGTTTGCTACTCCAGTCTGTCAAAAATTGCTGTGTAGGGCATTCACTTTCCAGGGGGAAAAAAACTATTGACAAGAAAATACTGTGAAGCAGCAACAAACAGGTACCACCAGCCTGTCAATGACATTTCTGATAGCAAGAGGCAAGTTTTTATTTTCCTCCCCATGTGTGATTGAATGTAACAGCACAGCTAAAAGTGACTAACTTCACCAATAACCCCAAAGCTATACAGTGTATCATTTAAAAAAAAAACACTGCAAGTGTAACCTTCTGCATAACAAGAATCACCTGACATACCTAGTACAGCAAAAGTCATGGCACAGTAGTAGGCAGCTCAGAAGATAGGGGTCAACTTTACAGTAATGAGTCTTTATCTCTTTTTCTTTTGTTTCAATGATTTCCTTCGTTTCACAATCATTTCATACAGTTGATCCATGCCTTCATGGAGCCCTTCACCAATGATGGCACATGCAGGCTGGACATGGTAAGTGGTAGAAGGGCTGAGCTCATGCAGTGCCAGTTGCTTCTCAATCTCATGGACAGGTAGAGACTTGGGCAAGTCCTGCTTATTGGCTATCACCAGTAGTGGAGTCCCTTGGTTTTCTGCGAATTTGGTAACTTTATGCAGTTCTGTTTTGGCTTCCTCTAGTCTGTCCACGTCCACTGAGTCCACTACGTAAATAATGCCATCCGTGCACCGACTGTACGATTTCCATAACGGTCTTAGCTTCTCCTGTCCCCCGACGTCCCAAAAATGACAACTGATCCCTTTGGCGGTACCGTTACTTAGTTTTATCCTCTCGGTGTTAAATCCGATTGTGGGAACAGTGTTCACAAATTCGTTGAATTTCAGGCGGTACAGGACAGTCGTTTTACCGGCGGAATCTAAACCCAGCAAGACAATATGCAGGGACTGAAAAGCAGCTATGTTAGAAAAACTGTTACCCATTTTACGCACTGGTGAATGAGAAATCAAATAAGAGGCACCTGCTTTATGCTAAGCATACATATGGGCTATATCTTAGATCTCTGTGAAAAAAAAGTAATTGTTGTTCCATCATCTGCTATTGCATTCTGCAAGCACGCATTTCTCAAGGTAGATAACTTGTATGGATTGGAGAAGAGCGCACGGTCACAATTAAATACTATCCGAAATTGTTATTGCCATCAGTCCCCTTGGTCTATAAAAGCTGCGATGGATGCAGTCACCTCTGTGGCACGTTGGCTCCCGACGCATACAGCTGCAGCAACAAATGCTATTCAATAATCGGATGCTGCCTAACAATCCACCACGAGATGTTGTATTAACATCTCATCTTGAAGTTAATTAATATGCAAATGCTGACCTTCTCTGAAGAGGCCAGGTAGCAGAAATTCAGAACATCTCTGTTATCAGCGAAAGAAATAACATTCTGACGCGAAGCGCTTGTGGAGAGACTGTTGGTTCACAAGGTTGCCACAGTGGTTACCATTCAGCGTTGCGCACACATATTAGTCTACTACACTAGGAGACTCCGCCTTCGCGCAGCAGACAAATCAGGAATGTTATAGAGTTCAGCATGGAGGGGCGAAACTTCACATTACCGGTGCCACATGTGCATAACGGCAAGCAACCTACACCAAGGGAAACGAAACCTCAAGGTTGCAAAACTTTGTACAGTGTTACATTTATTTATTCATTAATGTATTTATTAAAATACATTCCTGGCACCTTTGTAGGCTATGACATACATATACAAATAAAGATAAAAATGAAGAATATGTAGGCCTATGACATGAGTACAGCATCCATAATTGAGGAGGTGGAGTTTAGACACATTTTTGCCAGGTGTTTTTATTTTTTGTTGTTGCCAGGTATGCCTATTGCCTTTTTTTGTATGACCCATGGCAAGTTCTATTGAATCACCCGTGGCACGTAGGCCTACATTTACAGCACATTACAAAAAATGCATGTGTTGAAAATATTCACCACTAGATGTCAGGACAACTCCTCAGTAGGCTTCCAGTTCCATCCTTCAGCTTTATAGCAAACTAAGTGGCAGGGCTGCCGTTTTTATTGTTTTTCAAATGAAGGAGTGGGCCTTTAATGTACAGCCTGCCTCAGGGGTTATTATCTAAGCACCTAATATTTTCTCCATTTATCACAGTTCAGCCAGAGCTGCATTTTATTTTCGGATCAGCCTTTCCTAATCATATTTGAGACAATTTAGGGTAGGACTATTAGTGTATGCCTATGCTTTGTAACTAAATAGTTTATGCATAAATACACACATATTGACTTTTTGGCTAATAGGCTATATATTTTGTTTGTTCATACGTTTTATCCCAAAAAAGGCAAACTAATTATACAGCTCATCTCAAGGGGGGAGAGAGAGAGAGAGAAAAGAATGATGCTCCCATTAGGATGCAGTCAAGGGAGGCTTTTCTAACTGTGCAACCTGACTCAACAGGGCTGTGTTCCCCACTAATTGCTTTCTATCCTTGAATGGCTCATTGATGCAGCATGTGGTGGGAGCTGGGATCAATAAAATTAAGAAAGCTGAGACTTCACAAATCAACACATTGCAAATCATGTTGCCCTATCCAGCTCCCTATAGGAAGACAATAGGGGTCTCTCCCTCTCGCTCTCTCTCTCTCTCTCTCTCACTCTCTAGCTCTCTCTCTCTAGCTCTCACTCTCTAGCTCTCTCTCTAGCTCTCACTCTCTAGCTCTCACTCTCTAGCTCTCACTCTCTAGCTCTCTCTCTCTCTCTCTCTCTCTCACTCTCTAGCTCTCACTCTCTAGCTCTCTCTCACTCTCTAGCTCTCACTCTCTAGCTCTCTCTCTCTCCATGTGAAATGTCACTTATTCTTTATTGGTGTTTAACCAGTCCTACTGCCTGACACCTGAGACACCCTTCCAGCCAGGCCGGCTCATGCATTTTACAGTAGCTCTAATGTAAAGGGCTTCAGTGGCAAAAGGAGGCAGCAGCAACATTGATTTCCTTCCAGTTCTCTCCGTTTGCGTCTCAACTGGCAGTCTTTTCCCTATGTAGTGCACATGTTTTTACCAGAGCCATTGGATGTTGTCAAAATTAGTGCACTATGTAGGTAATAGGGTGCCATTTGGGATACAAGTGTTACTGTAGTTTTGATGGGGCAAATAATGACACAGGCCAAGTCTGCTTGGTGTTCTTGGTGGCTTGTAGCATTTCTGCCAATTCACTTTGTAGCCCAAATCTTATCTTACTATGTAATGTAGTTGTAAGTTCTGGAACCTTGAAAGTTAAACCAGAAATATCTTTTAGTTCATGTTGTACATTGTTAGTTTTAAAAGAACATTTGGTGCCAAACAAAGGAATTTTAATAGCCTACGGTTTCTGTATATTATACCTGAAAGCCTGATTAACAGCTAAATGAGGATACACTTTATGTTCTAACTTCTGCTATATCGGATTCTACGTTCAGCGAGGTTTGACATATTTCCTTATCTGAAATCGACAACACACACTCAGAAGTCCCTTGACTTTGTCTTCCACTCCATTTCCAGTGTACCTGGCACTGCCTCTGCTATGGTCCAGTGGACACAGCCTGCCTGCAGAGGAGAGGGTACACTACAGGTGGAGGGAGAAACAGTGCTGAAACACGGCCTCTTTTTTTCAGATTAAAATGGAGACTACACACACGCACATGCACAGACCCATTCACAAACACAGTCGTGGCCAAAAGTTTTGAGAATGACACAAATATACATTTTCACAAAGTTTGCAGCTTCAGTGTCTTTAGATATTTTTGTCAGATGTTACTATGGAATACTGAAGTATAATTACAAGCATTTCATAAGTGTCAAAGGCTTTATTGACAATTACATGAATTTCATGCAAAGAGTCATTATTTGCAGTGTTGACCCTTCTTTTTCAAGACCTCTGCAATCTGCCCTGGCATGCTGTCAATTAACTTCTGGGCCTCTGGGCCACATCCTGACTGATGGCAGCCCATTCTTGCATAATTAATGCTTGGAGTTTGTCAGAATTTGTAGTTTTTTGTTTGTCCACCCGCCTCTTGAGGATTGACCACAAGTTCTCAATGGGATTAAGGTCTGGGGAGTTTCCTGGCCATGAACCCAAAATATCGATGTTTTGTTCCCCGAGCAACTTATAGTTATCACTTTTGCCTTATGTCAAGGTGCTCCATCATGCAGGAAAAGGCATTGTTTGTCACCAAATTGTTCCTGGATGGTTGGGAGAAGTTGCTCTCGGAGGATGTGTTGGTACCATTCTTTATTCGTGGCTGTGTTCTTCGGCAAAATTGTTAGTGAGCCCACTCCCTTGGCTGAGAAGCAACCCCACACATGAATGGTCTCAGGATGCTTTACTGTTGGCATGACACAGGACTGATGCTAGCGCTGACCTTGTCTTCTCCGGACAAGCTTTTATCCGGATGCCCAAACAATCAGAAAGGGGATTCATCAGAGAAGATGACTTTACCCCAGGCCTCAGCAGTCCAATCCCTGTACCTTTTACAGAATATCAGTCTGTCCCTGATGTTTTTCCTGGAGAGAAGTGGCTTCTTTGCTGCCCTTCTTGACACCAGGCCATCCTCCAAAAGTCTTTGCCTCACTGTGCGTGCAGATGCACTCACGCCTGCCTGCTGCCATTCCTGAGCAAGCTCTGTACTGGTGGTGCCCCAATCCCGCAGCTGAATCAACTTCAGGAGATGGTCCTGGCGCTTGCTGGACTTTCTTGGGCACTTTCTTCACAATAATTGAACCGCTCTCCTTGAAGTTCTTGATGATCCGATAAATGGTTGATTTAGGTGCAATCTTACTGGCAGCAATATCCT
Organism: Oncorhynchus keta; assembly: GCF_023373465.1. NCBI lineage: Eukaryota > Metazoa > Chordata > Actinopteri > Salmoniformes > Salmonidae > Oncorhynchus > Oncorhynchus keta. Next base: position 52,887,860 of record NC_068450.1, read on the forward strand.
TGCCTGTGAAGCCCTTTTTGTGCAAAGCAATGATGACGACACTCGTTTCCTTGCAGGTAACCATGGTTGACAGAGGAAGAACAATGATTCCAAGCACCACCCTCCTTTTGAAGCATCCTGTCTGTTATTCGAACTCAATCAGCATGACAAAGTGACCTCCAGCCTTGTCCTCGTCAACACTCACAACTGTGTTAACGAGAGAATTTGTGGAAGGGCTGAAATGCAGTGGAGATGTTGAGGATTCAGTTCATTTGCATGGCAAAGAGGGACTTTGCAATTAATTGCAATTCATCTGATCACTTCATAACATTCTGGAGTATATGCAAATTGCCATCATACAACCTGAGGCAGCAGACTGTGAAAACGAATATTTGTGTCATTCTCAAATCTTTTGGCCACGACTGTACACACACACACACGCATGCATCTACAGAAACACATACACACACACAAGCTGTTGTGAAGCAGGATTTGCATATCGTCTTTAAACAAACAAAAAAAATGTATTCTATACTATTCTATTAAATTATATTTATTTATAGATTAAATCAAACGTGGCAGCCTGTCACGTACTCACAATTTCTTATAGGAGCTTGAAATTATGTGTGGATTAGAATAACATACATATTGAAATGGAAAAGCAGACCACTCAACACATCTGAACACATTGGACCCATTCTGTTGCTAGGCACTGGCCATTTCAAGAGCCTTGTCGTGTTCCTGAGACGAAAGGAAACGTGTCAAGGTATAGACACAACAAGGATGCATTCAATGGAGAATAGCAACACCCAGTAGACTTAATTTTGAGCTCAGACTTAAGCAACGATGAAGGTTAAAACCGTAGAGATACAATGCAATACAATAGAATACAATTTCATTCTGTGGCTAAAACACAGAACAGCCTATTTAGAATGACTGTATGGCAGAAATCTACTGTAGGCTAAATGAAACTCCGGTCTTGTGTTAGGACTGCTATCATCCAGAAGGCGAGATCAGTACGGGTGCATCAAAGCTGGGACCGAGAGACTGAAAAACAGCTTCTATCTCAAGGCCATCAGACTGTTAAACAGCCACCACTAACATTGAGTGGCTGCTGCCAACACACTGACTCAACTCCAGCCACTTTAATAATGGGAATTGATGGAAATTGATGGAAAATATATCCCTAGCCACTTTAAACAATGCTACTAAATATAATGTTTACATACCCTACATTATTCATCTTATATGTATATGTATACACTGTACTCTATCATCTACTGCATCTTTATGTAATACATGTATCACTAGCCACTTTGTTTACATACCCTACATTACTCATCTCATATGTATATACTGTACTCAATACCATCTACTGCATCTTGCCTATGCCGTTCTGTACCATCACTCATTCATATATCTTTATGTACATATTCTTTATCCCTTTACACTTGTGTGTATAAGGTAGTAGTTTTGGAATTGTTAGGTTAGATTACTCGTTGGTTATTACTGCATTGTCGGAACTGGAAGCACAAGCATTTCGCTACACTCGCATTAACATCTGCTAACCATGTGTATGTGACAAATAAATGTGATTTTATTTTGATTTATAATTCCTATATTAACTACAACCTAAAACTTCTTACCTAGGAATATTGAAGACTCATGTTAAAAGGAACCACCAGCTGTCATATGTTCTCATGTTCTGAGCAAGGAACTGAAACGTTAGCTTTCTTACATAGCACATATTGCACTTTTACATTCTTCTCCAACACTTTGTTTTTGCATTTATTTACACCAAATTGAACATGTTTCATTATTTACTTGAGGCTAAATGGATTTTATTGATGTATTATATTAAGTTAAAATAAGTGTTCATTCAGTATTGTTGTAATTGTCATTATTACAAAAACATTTTAAAATCGGCCGATTTAAATCGGTATCAGCTTTTTTGGTCCTCCAATAGTCGGTATCGGCGTTGAAAAATCATAATCGGTCGACCTCTAATAATAATCACCTTCTCATTTGGAGAGGTTAGAAGAGGGGATGCTCTAATAACCTCCTATTGATTATTTAAAAAATGCAAAAAATGTAACCATTATTTAACAAGGCAAGTCAGTTAAGAACAAACTCTTATTTACAATGACGGCCCACCCCAGCCAAAGCCGGACGACACTGGGCCAATTGTGCACCACCCTATATGGGACTCCCAATCCCAGGTGGATGGGATGCAGCCTGGATTGGAGAGATAAAGACAGAGAGAGAGTGCCATTATCCCTTCGCTGCTGAACCAGTGAGACCTTTACTCCCTCCTGTCCTGTCCTCCTGACAGTACTCTTACTCTCGTGTGCTGACACCTGACAGTATGATGTACAGAAATCTACAAGACTCCATGGGGCATTAGTGAGAAAGTGAACAGGAAAAGTAAAAACAAGGCCATTTGGTATACTGCTTAGGACAGCATTTTTATATGGCCAGGCCTAGAGTAAGACAACTGTAACTAGCCTACACTGGTTTCTGAAACTAGGTTAGCAGGCTTTTGTTGCCCGGTTCGGTTATTTATTTTTCACAGATAAAATATTGTTGAATATTGTAGAAACATTGAATTGAAATTAACAGGATTTAAGATGATTACTGTGTGTGGTGTTGTAGAGTGTGTAGACCCTCCCCCTCTCTCTCCCTCAGTGTCAGGCTGTTGGCAGTAGAAGCTCAAGTGCTTTTCCCCTCTTCTCAGACAGAGGCAAGCTCACTCCCTTGGCAAGTGTTTATATGGAGAGGTTACCATGGAGACAGCAAATCATCAATGCAGCACATTCAGCCAATATGTTCTCCCTCCCTATAAAGTCACATACGCACACACGCACGCACACACACACACACACGGAGTCAGGGACAGAGGTGATTATCATGATCCCAGGGAGACAGGATATGAAATCTAACAACATTTAGTAAATGGGACAGGCATCGCCCTCAGGTCACAACATCTACCGTCGTTAGACAAATGATCACATCATCATTACCTCAAAAGGGCGTCCTACGTTATAAAACCCACTAGCCTAGGCACCTCTTTTGCCAATAACAGCTCATTTACAGTTTGAGAAATTAAATAACACATGAGGTGAAACATGGGCCTGGGAAACTAAACCCCTGCCCTGTCCCAAGCTGAGGAATTGAAGCTTATCTGAGAAAGTGATGATTGTAGGCCTGCTTTGCATTTGTACTTTGCATTTGCGTGAGCATTTCTTTCACAGCCATCCTCAATGTTCCAATACGCTGTGTATCGTCTGGGCTGGCCTTAGTGTCTCATGGGCATTCATTGGTTTATGCATGATTCACAAGCAGAGGGTCGAACCCCAGACAATGGCGTGACCCTCTCTCTGAGCACGCACGATGAAGGCCATTGAGCTGTAACCAGGCGACGGGCAGGAAGGAATGTTCATCTCCATGGTGACTCATGGAAGCAGGAAGAAGGGAACTGAAGGTGCCCCTCCGTCACCATGGGGAGTCTGTCTCCGTTAAGGGAGGAATAATTATCATAGATTTAGTTTAGTGAATTAACCCCATTATTATTAAAAAGGTGCGACAGGACAGTTACACAATAATAGATGTGATCTATACGTTTAGGAATGCAATGTTGTCTGGCCACTCTTCTCATTCTCTTTTTTGCTCCCCCTCTTTCTCTTTCATCCTCCTCTCTTTTGATTGATGGGGTGGCACATTTAGATCAGAGCTATGGAAATGACATTGATTCAACTGCTGCAGTGCCCTTTGCTAGGCTCTAATGAGAGCTCTACCTTCAATATTGGGTACAGAGAAAGTGTCATATATTTAAACATCCTTCTACTTAACTATGTGTAATGCCTTGGCTTAGGTAGCCACTCTCATATCGCTTGAACTCAGATAAACCAAGGCCTCTCATGAACTCAAACAACTAGTGACGCAGGGCCTAATCCAAGCACTAGTCATATCCTGTCTGGACTACTGCAACTATCTGTTGAATGGGCTCCCCGCTTGTGCCATCAAACCCCTGCAACTTATCCAGAATGCCACAGGCCATCTGTTTTTCAACCTTCCCAAGTTTTCCCATGTCACCACTCCACTGGCTTCCAGTCGAAGCTGCATCCACTACAAGACCGTGGTGCTTGCCTACTGAGCAGCATGGGGAACTGCCCTTCCTTCAGGCTCTGGTCAAAACTTATATCCCATCTTGGCTCTCCAACCCCTCAGCCCAGTCAAAGTTCTTCCATGTCCTGGCACCCCAATGGTGGAACCAGCTTCCCCCTGGTGCTAGGACACCAGAGTCCCCGTCCATCTTCCGAAAACGTCTGAAACCCTACATTTAAAAATAAAAAGGATTCTTCGGCTGTTTCCATTGGGGAACCCTTTGAAGAACCCTTCTGGTTCCAAATAGAACCGTTTATTGTTCCACGTATAACCCTTCCCCAATGGAAACAGCGGAAGAATCATTTTTATTTTTAAGTGTAGGGTTTCAGACGTTCAGACCCAAAATAATTCTACCTGGAACCAAACAGGGGTCTCTAATGGGGACGGGCCAAGAACCCTTATTGAACCCTTTTTCTGTTTCACCCCCAAAAAAAAAATGTTTGCACTTGTCTTACTAGCACTGTCTTTGCTCATAACTTCCTTATTGACGAAGAATTTACTTACTACGACTGATATGTGGTCGTCTCACCTTGCTGTCTGAAGATGAATGCACCAACTGTAAGTTGCTCTGGATAAGAGCGTCTGCAACCCAATCTCACTTTTTGACGGCATAATTTGACGTTTGACTGCAGCCTCACAATTAGACCTTGGCGCAAGTTGGACGAACGTCAAGACTGGAAATTAGTTTGTGAGATCCTGTTGCATACAGTATTTAATCCATCCATATATTACTGTGATTTGTTGTTCATTATAATATCTTTGTTTTCATTAATTCCAGAATTGTTTTAGCTGAATTCATTAATCAGTTACCTCATTAAAAGTCCATATTTTTATGGAAATGCAACAAAAAAAATGGATTCCTATCGCAAGTCTACAATTAATTGTGTTATTTATCTACAGTATGAGATTGATCTCATGAATCAGCCTGATGCAAATGCTTAGGAATGCTTTAAATTAGCAAACAAGCCAACTGGCCACTAGCCCAAGAGTCCAATACCTCCTCCACAGAAAACACTAGGCTAGTAGCCTAGGCTACTCTTTCACTGTGCTCCTTTGTGTAGGGCCATACTGAGACAAATTATGTTTAATAATGTCTGTGAATGTAGAATCACGGGAACACAAATTCCGACCATGAAAGCTGCACACTGCCTGACAGAGGCACTTTAGAATTGTCAGCCATTTTATTGAGTTAATATGAACCAACAGGTAAAGACAACAACTAATAGAGGCATCGAAGTGCAGAACTTGTCAGTCGGTACCGTCACAGACCAGTGTGACCATTTAACTATGCACATAATACTATTAACATTTAATCTGCATTCACAAAACATACCAAACCATTTATACCATCACATCTAATTGAATTCCTCAAAATAATTGTTCATTCCGTTACTGCCGGTTAAAACAAATGAAATAAAGAGACCATATCGTGAGGTAATTCTGCATTTAAATTTTCAGAAAACAAAGAGGAAAGATCCTTGTTGGATACATGATGTAATTATTCTTCAGATTTTTGTGGCACGCATCTTGTCCTAAAGTGAACATAGAGGAAACTAACCAAAGGGGGTTTATTCTGAAATGATGATACTTTTTTGTAGAACAATAAACTGATCTAGGCTAGCACCTAACTGTTTTGGCAAGCAAAAAGTACAAAGAGCAGTCAAAAACAGATTTTCAGCACAGAAACACATAAGGGGGATAGAAATAGAAATCAGAAGTGATTGCGTATAATGCACTTCATAAATCAAGTTTTTGTATATTTTTCATTTGAAATATATATATATATATATATTTAGTGAAAAGAAGACATAAAAATGAGTGCTTATGTCACTTTCTGTAGAAAAAAATGTGTAGCAAAAGACAATACAGACTAAAAACCACCCTTTAGAAATGTATTGAAACATCAACCATTATGAAATCACATCAATATTGTGGCTTAATAATAATCTACTGTAAATTCCAATGAGAGTGTTTAACCCGCCAGAGAAATGGACCTACAGTAACATGTGCTCTGTGTGAAGTGGTGGTTACTGGTTACAAACCATTGTAGTCCTGTGCAAGAGGATGGGAGCAGGGTCAAGAGTTGAAAGTTCCTGGTATAACAGCGATGGTCAAGGTGTGATTGCTGATTGGTCATCCTGAGGGCTGGAGGAGACCAGTAGTAGTCCTGCAGGATCCATAGTGCCAAGCTCCAGAGACTCAGTGTGCATCCTAAATGGCACACTATTCACAATATATCGCACTACTTTTGACCAGGTTCTTGCAAAAACTAGTGCACTACTATGTAGGGAATAGGATGCCATTTCAGATGTAGATGGGTACAGATCAAATGGCATAGTCCCCCTGTCCTACAGGGCTGAAGGCAGAGCTGCGTAACGTATCTAGGCTGTTGACCAGAATGAGTGTTCCGGTGAGGTGCTTCCAGCGCTTGGTTATGGGATTCTTCATTCGGTCCAGGCCCAGGTGCAGCTCCTGGATCACGTCCCGGTAGCTGTCCCCGATTTGGGCCGCCCAGGTCAGCAGGAAGTCGTAGGCTGGCTTCCACATTGACTGTCAACATAGAATCAATCAATCAATCGACTGTTATAGAACAACCGATCAATCAATCCAAAGTACTCATAAAACCCTTCAAGATCAACAGAGGGGACAGAGAATCATTCCAAATGCTTCTAAGGTCAAGTCTGACTGGCTAATATAAAAGAACATTGCACACAAGAAACTGATAGCAGGGTTAGCATTTTCTCACATCCATTTTATTACAGGTCTGAGGCAGCCAACACCAGTCAAACCCAGTAAACCTTACAGTATCTAGATGTAATGGGCTGATAATCTCACCTCATTGTCCACCAGGCCGTTCTTGTCCCTGTGCGGAGCATCGTATTGCTCCATCTGCTGCTTGTTCACCCGGGCCAGCTTCTCCGCCAGCTCCCTCCAGCGCGGAGCCACCTCCACGGCCGTGGTCAGCAGGACAAAGTCCATGATCAGCCTGGCCACCAGGCCTTGGCAGTCCATCTTCAACAGGGCCTAGAAGAAAGGCCACATAAAGACAACTTGATTTACTAATTCAAGCTTTTTATTCCTCCTGGGGCATAGGTCGTTGACGGAAGACGACATTTAGCTATGAGACAACAGTTCAACAACACACCCCAAGGATCAGCAATGACACAGCATTGTGTCACATAGTGTTCGCCATTAAAGGGGTGTGAAGACATGACTCTCCAGACATGGTGAAAGGAGTGGGGCGGAACAGCATTAGGGGGCCAGGGTATTGTCTTGATACAATACATTTGCATCTCTAACTACGGCTACACTATCCCTCCCTATTCTTTAACAAAGCCTGCTGTGAAGTCTGAGGATGAATTATAGCATTCAGAAGAGCCTCTCTGGGTCTTACCACACAGACACACATATGTGTTGAATGACAATAAAACCAGGAGGCCAGGGAAAATACACTAGTAATCCACTCCTCTCTCTACCAGAAACACCACAGACGAACAGGGGATGAAAGAAAGGGAGACTGCAAATCAAGCCTATCAGGATCCCATGAGGAGGTGGGCTGCCATACAGCATGTCTACACTGTGTAGGCTACAACCCATGAGGGCTATATAATATCAAAGGAAAATGGAAAGTACAACCCAATAAAAACAATATGTTTTATGTACAGGAACTCATGTTTAGAAGTCAGAGCCAACCAGTTAAGCCTGCCAATAAGAGACTGCATATGTTTCACCACTATATCTTACAAAACAGTTCATACATAAACTTTTTTTCCCACTTCAAAGTCCCTTTGGAGAGTTTGCCTGCAACTTGACAGGATCTGCTGAGGCAGGCATACTATCTATATTTTGCACAGTACTGTATCTAAATAGAAGAGCCAGCATGTGTTTGCTTCGCAGAAAGAGAATGAGGCATGTGGAGCTCATACCACTCAAATCCATATGTTGGTCTGTCAAACTGGGAGCTGAGTGACCTCTGCATCCCAAATGGCACCCTATTCCCTATATCGGTGTTTCTCCAGTACCCCCAACAGCGTATATTTATGTTGTAGCCCCGGACTCATTTAGGGCTTGAATCAGGTGTGCTTGTCCAGGGTTACAAAAACAACGAGTTATGTTGGGGTACTCGAGGCCTCGAGTTGGGAAACACTGCCCTATATAGTCCCCTATGGGCCGTGGTCAAAAGTAGGGCACTAAATAGGGAATAGGGTGCTTACCGGGACACACACACTGTCTTCAAAGAATTTCAGTGCTACTCCAGTCACCTTGGCCACCTGGCCCGACTCTGAACACCACTGTTTTAATGAGCTGGCCTCTGTCCTGGGCTGACTGCTGTATCAGGACTCACATTTCTGTCAAAGTTACTCGAACAGGACTGCAGCATAACTTCCACCATCACCACCATCTGTCTGGTTACTGGGCCGGCTTCTACCGCCGTCTGCCAACAATGCCAACTGAGTCAACTGTGAGTGACACAATGGAGTGGCTCAGTTCAGTCACAGACCTAATGCTGTGTCATTCACAACATCTGGCACCGGTCTGACAGGGCCAAGGAGTCAACATGGTAGCGTAGTTACTAGTGTGAGTCCCAAATGGCTCCCTATACCATATATCATGGGTATTCAACTCTTACCCTACGAGGTTCAGAGCCTACTGGTTTTCTGTTCTATCTGATAATGAATTGGACACCTGGTGTCCCAGATCTAAATCAGTTCCTGATTAGAGGTGAATTTTTTTTTTAATGGTGTGGAACTGGCTTTGAGGTCCAGAGTTGAGTTTTAGGGCCCTATATAGTGCACTACTTTTGACCAAACCCCTATGATGGAGTGCCATTTGGAGTGCAACTCTAGTTACCATGTCACAGTTATGACATTTAGCCTTCATCCAGAAGGAAGATTAGTTAAATCACTGTCTCTTAAAACCTCTTAACTCAACATCTATCCTCTTAATCCTTCAATCACTTCCTGTCATGAAAACCTCAAAACCAAATGACATGTCATTTTCCCATACAGTGCTGAGGAGTTGGGTCAGGTATTCCATGGCAGCAGATAAACAACGCTTAAATGCTGCTTAAGTTATATCCCATAACATGAGCAAACCAAAAACTTTGTGATAATGTACTATGGTTCATGCAGAACTCTTTCATGAAACCAATAGCTAATAATGTCATATTCCATTATCTTTATCTTCAGAGAGGAACTGTATAAAAAGGAATCCAGCTCTTTTGAATGGCCTCCTGCACAAGTGCAATGGCGTGCAATGGATCCTTATAAAACCTTCCAATTCCAAAAGGCCTCATGCCATTCACGTTTACTTCTCGTTTCAACTCTTAATCTAAACCTATGATAAAACTACGTAACTCGCTGAAATTTTCTGAAGTGTATCCTGTGTGTGTGTGTGTGTGTGTGTACATGCCTGCGCACAGGCACACTCAGACAGTGTCCCATCCAATCAGAGAATGGCACCTGAATGCCAGTGGTAGGCAGGCTGATGAAAATGAGGAAGCTTTAGGGACATCTTTCAAAAATGTGGGTGTGGAGGCTTACTCCTTCTCTGACTTGATCCACATGTCCACTGGGGGAAAGCCCTGACAGACATGACTGACAGCTCAAATTTACCATGTGCCTCAGAGCTCTGAGGCAGTTATCTCTCTAAGCGTCATTCCAAATGAGCCTGTCTGGCTCTTCTCCCTGCATTTAAAAGGCAGGGAAAGGAGCGTATACATACATACATACACACACACACACACACACACAGGCAAGCGCCAAATGCATACACACACACACACACACAGTGTCCCTGAGACTAACAGCAGGGGAGGGGAGAGAGGAGAGGGAAGAACAAAGTAACAAGGACTCAGTAACAACAAGCTCATTAAAGTCAACCAGGGACTTTATATGTGAGGAAAAAGTTTCTACATCAGCAGTCTATAAACCTCTCTCTAGTTTGAAATGGGGAAAGTAGGCCCAACGGTGACTTTCAGTCATTATATTTAATGGTGTGTACAGTACATAGGATGATGGCAGTGGTGACTAAAATCATTGCCGTATCTATTTGTCAAAAGTGTCTGTACAAAGTCAGTGTCTTACTACACACACAATTTATTAAAAGTATTTATTGTTTAATTTTGTATTTATTTATGACATTTTTCATGTTTTAAAGATTGACTACATTTCATATTGAAAGATGATTTTACATTTTTAAATTAAAATGGTCAAAAATAAATAAAAATAGCTTCTTAGCAAAGAGCAATTTATCAAGCAAGAATTTTGCTTGGACTGAAATACCTGGGTCTTAATATGACACCCTGTGTAAATAAAGGTTCAAATAAGAAATTAGAGGTGGACCGATTTAATTGGAATGGCTGATTAATTAGGGCCGATTTCAAGTTTTCATAACAATCGGAAATCGGTAATTTTGGACGCCGATTTTGCCCCAAAAATTACACCTTTTTATTTAATCTTTATTTAACTAGACAAGTCAGTTAAGAAGACATTCTTATTTTCAATGACGGCCTAGGAACGGTGGGTTAAATGCCTTATTCAGGGGCAGAACGACAGATTTTTACCTTGTCAGCTCAGGGATTCAATCTTGCAACCTTATGGTCAACTAGTCCAACGCTCTAACCACCTGCCTCACGAGGAGCCCGCCTGTTACGCGAATGCAGTAAGAAGCCAAGGTAAGATGCTAGCTAGCATTAAACTTAATCAATCATAATCACTAGTTATAACTACATATGGTTGATGATATTACTAGTTTTGTAACGGCATTCTTCGTTTGTCGAAAGAGAGTCGGACCGAAATGCAGCGTGGTTGTTACTCATGTTCTTTAATGAATGACTCGCGATACATGAAATAACTTATACAAATACAAAACAACAAACGGAACGTGAAAACCTAATTACAGCCTATCTGGTGAACACTACACAGAGACAGGAACAATCACCCACGAAATACACAGTGAAACCCCGGCTACCTAAATACGGTTCCCCATCAGAGACAACAAGAATCACCTGACTCTGATTGAGAACCGCCTCAGGCAGCCAAGCCTATACTAGACACACCCCTAATCAACCACAATCCCAATGCCTACAAAAACCCCAATACGACAATACAATAAACCCATGTCACACCCTGGCCTGAACAAATAATTAAAGAAAACACAAAATACTAAGACCAAGGCGTGACAAGTTTATCTTGCGTGACCTGCGTTGCATATAATCGATGCAGTGCGCATTCGCGAAAAAGGACTGTCGTTGCTCCAACGTGTACCTAACCATAAACACCAATGCCTTTCTTAAAATCAATACACAGAAGTATATTTTTTTATTTAATTTAGCTAAAAGAAACCCAGGTTAGCAGGCAATATTAACCAGATGAAATTCTGTCACTTCTCTTGCGTTCATTGCACGCAGAGTCAGGGTATATGCAACAGTTTGGGCCGCCTGGCTCATTGCAAACTAATTTGCCAGAATTTTACGTAATTATGACAACATTGAAGGTTGTACAATGTAACAGGAATATTTATACTGATGGATGCCACCCGTTAGATAAAACACGGAACGGTTCCGTATTTCACTGAAAGAATAAACGTCTTGTTTTCGAGATGATAGTTTCTGGATTCGACCATATTAATGACCTAAGGCTCATATTTCTGTGTGTTATTATATTATAATTAAGTCTATGATTTGATAGAGCAGTCTGACTGAGTGATGGTAGTTATCAGCAGGCTCATAAGCATTAATTCAAACAGCACTTTCGTGCATTTTGCCAGCAGCTCTGCTGTTTATGACTTCAAGCCTATCAACTCCCGAGATTAGGCTGGTGTAACGATGTGATGTGAAATGGCTAGTTAGTTAGCTGGGTGTGCGGTAATAGCGTTTCAAACGTCACTCGCTCTGAGACTTGGAGTAGTTGTTCCCCTTGCTCTGCATGGGTAACGCTGCTTTGAGGGTGGCTGTTGTCTTGTGTTCCTGGTTGGAGCCCAGGTAGGAGCGAGGAGAGGTACGGAAGCTATACTGTTACACTGGCAATACTAAAGTGCCTATAAGAACATCCAATAGTCAAAGTATATGAAATACAAATGGTATAGAGAGAAATAGTCCTATAATTCCTATAATAACTACAATCTAAAACTTCTTACCTGGGAATATTGAAGACTCATGTTAAAAGGAACCACCAGCTTTCATATGTTCTCATGTTCTGAGCAAGGAACTTAAACGTTAGCTTTCTTACATGGCACATATTGCACTTTTACTTTCTTCTCCAACACTTTGTTTTTGCATTATTTAAACCAAATTGAACATGTTTCATTATTTATTTGAAGCTAAATTGATTTTCATGTATTATATTAAGTTAAAATGAGTATTTATTCACTATTGTTGTAATTGTCATTATTACAAATACATTTAAAAAATCGACCGACGAATCGGCATAGACTTTTTTGTCCTCCAATAATCGGTATCGACCTCTAAAGAAATAAAGAATCTGCAGGTGTCTCTCTCGGTCTTTCTGGTTGGCCGTTGGGAACAATTTCAGTGTCGAGCAGTGGGATGGCATTTCAATTGTCTGCTACCTGAGCAACACCATCCATCACTTTGAGAATTCTTAGTGGGTGTCAGTTTGCGTTGGTCTCCCCCCTGGCCTGCTATCTCGCCTGACCAATGTCTCCTTTCCTCTCCTCACATTTCAACTGACGACACCTGTCAGACCATGCTAGCGACTCAGAAAAAAGGGGAAGGCAGGGTGTTAAAGCCCATAGAGCACAGCATTGTGTAGGCTAGACAGAGCTATGCCTGTGGTGGTCACACTTGTGAATTAACGTTTTGTGAGGAATTTGAATCATAGGCCACTTAGCTTGAAGTGCTAATCTCGGTTATCTTTTATTTAGCGACTTTTATATAATAATCAGCTACACTGTATATACCAAACTATGTGGACGCCCCTTAATATTTGTGAATTCAGCTATTTCAGCCACACCCGTTGCTGACGGGTGTATAAAATCGAGCACACAGCCATACAATCTCCATACACACACATTGTCAGTAGAATGGCCCGTACTGAAGAGCTCAGTGACTTTCAATGTGGCCCCGTCATAGGATGTCACTTTTCCAATAAGTCAGTTTGTCAAATTTCTGCCCTGCTGGAGCTTTCCACGTTGGCTGTAGGTGCTATTGTGAAGTGGATACGTTTACAAGCAACAACGGCTCAGCTGCAAAGAGGTAGGCCACACAAGCTCACAGAACGGGACCTCAGAGTCCTGAAGCGTACAGTGCGTAAAAATCATCTGTCCTCGGTTAAAACACTCACTACCAAGTTCCAAACTGCCTCTGGAAGCAACGTCAGCACAAGAGCTGTTCATCGGGAGCTTCATGAAATGGGTTTCCTGGGCGAGCAGCCGCACACAGCCTAAGATCACCAGTGGTGTAAAGCTCGCCACCATGCTTCACTATTTGGCAGTCCAACGGGCAAATCTGGGTTTGGCGGATGCCAGGAGAACACTACCTGCCCGAGTGCATAGTGCCAACTGTAAAGTTTGGTGGAGGAAGAATAATGCTCTGGGGCTGTTTTTCATGGTTCAGGCTAGGCCATTTAGTTCAATTGAAGGGAAATCATAAAGCCACAGCATACAATGACATTCTAGATGATTGTGTGCTTCCAACTTTGGCAACAGTTTGGGGAAGCCCATTTCCTTTTTCAGCCTGACAATGCCCTTGTGCTCAAAGCGAAGTCCACATAAATGGTTTGTTGAGATCAGTGTGGAAGAACTTCACTGGCCTGCACAGAGCCCTGACCTCCTTCCCATCAAACACCTTTGGGATGAATTGGAACGTTGACTGCGAGCCAGGCCTAATCGCCCAACATCAGTGCCCGACCTCAATAATGTTCTTGTGGCTAAATGGAAACAAGTCCCCGCAGTTATTTTCCAACTAGAGGTCAACTGATTGTGATTTTTCAACTCCGATAACGATTTATTGGAGGACAAAAAAAGTCGATACCGATTTAATCGGACAATTTTTTAAAAATGTATTTGTAATAATGACAATTACAACAATACTGAATGAACACTTATTTTAACTTAATATAATACACCAATAAAATCAATTTAGCCTAAAATAAATAATGAAACATGTTCAATTTGGTTTAAATAATCAGTGTTGGAGAAGAAAGTAAAAGTGCAATATGTGCAATGCAAGAAAGCTAACGTTTAAGTTCCTTGCTCAGAACATGAGAACATATGAAAGCTGGTGGTTCCTTTTTAACATGAGTTTTCAATATTCCCAGGTAAGATGCTTTAGGTTGTAGTTATTATAGGAATTATAGGACTATTTCCCTCTATACCATTTGCATTTCACATACCTTTGGATGTTCTTACAGGCACTTTAGTATTGCCAGTGTAACAGTATAGCTTCCGTACCTCTCCTCGCTCCTACCTGGGCTCCAACCAGGAACACAACGACAACAGCCACCCTCAAAGCAGCATTACCCATGCAGAGCAAGGGGAACAACTACTCTAAGTCTGAGTGACGTTTGAAACGCTATTAGCGCGCACCCTGCTAACTAGCTAGCCATTTCACATCACATCGTTACACCAGCCTCATCTCGGGAGTTGATAGGCTTGAAGTCATAAACCGCAGCGCTGCTGGCAAAACGCACTAAAGTGCTGTTTGAATGAATGCTTGAATGAATGCTTACCATCGCTCAGTCAGACTGCTCTATCAAATCATAGACTTAATTATAATATAATAACACACAGAAATACGAGCCTTACGTCATTAATATGGTCAAATCCGGAAACCATTATCTCGAAAACAAGACGTTTATTCTTTCAGTGAAATACCAAACCGTTTTGTATTTTATCTAACGGGTGGCATCCATCACTATAAATATTCCTGTTACATTGCACAACCTTCAATGTTATGTCATAATTACGTAAAATTCTGGGAAATTAGTTCGCAATGAGCCAGGCTGCACAAACTGTTACATATACCCTGACTCTGCATGCAATGAACGCAAGAGAAATGAGACAATTTCACCTGGATAATATTGCCTGCTAACCTGGATTTCCTTTAGCTAAATATGCAGGTTTAAAAATATATACTTCTGTGTATTGATTTTAAGAAAGGCATTGGTGTTTATGGTTAGGTACACGTTGGAGCAACGACAGTCCTTTTTCGCGAATGCGCACTGCATCGATTATATACAACGCAGGACACGCTCGATAAACTAGTAATATCATCAACCATATGTAGTTATAACTAGTGATTATGATTGATTAGGTTTAATGCTAGCTAGCAACTTAGCGTGGCTTCTTACTGCATTCGCGTAACAGGCGGGCTCCTCGTGAGGTAAGTCGTTAGAGCGTTGGACTAGTTAACCTTAAGGTTGCAAGATTGAATCCCTGAGCTGACAAGGTAAAAATCTGTCATTCTGCCCCTGAACAAGACAGTTAACCCACTGTTCCTAGGCCGTCATTGAAAATAAGAATGTGTTCTTAACTGACTTTGTCTAGTTAAATATAGATTAAATAAAGGTGTAATAAAAAAAAAATTACATCGGCAAAATCGGCGTCCAAAATGACCGATTTCCGATTGTTATGAAAACTTGAAATCGGCCCTAATTAATCGTCCATTCCGATTAATCGGTCGACATCTCGTTCCAACATCAGGTGGAAAGCCTTCCCAGAAGAGTGGAGGCTGTTATAGCAGCAAAGGAGGGGGCCTACTCTATATTAATGCCCATGATTTTGGAATGAGATGTTTGACGAGCAGATGTCCACATACTTTTGGTCATGTATTGTATTTTTTGTTTGTGTTAATTCAGATAAACATATGACCTAACCATGGTTATGTTCTGTCTAACAATGCCTACTACCTGAGCTTTAAAGCTTCTTAGTTGAGTTTTTGCACAAAGTTTTTGATTAACAGTTTTAGTCCAGATAATTTATTAATACTGTGTGAGATTAAGGTCACTAAAAGGGCAAATTACTAAATTTGAGGAAAGGCTACAGAACAACAGAAAGACCACAAAACTCTCACCATAGACTCTCACCATAGACTCTCACCATAGACTCTCACTATAATGACATAAAGTGCTGCAATATTGTCACACCTTTATACAACCATCTCCCCACACAAACCTTTATACAACCATCTCCCCACACAAACCTTTATACAACCATCTCCCACCACACAAACCTTTATACAACCATCTCCCACCACACAAACCTTTATACAACCATCTCCCACCACACAAACCTTTATACAACCATCTCCCACCACACAAACCTTTATACAACCATCTCCCACCACACAAACCTTTATACAACCATCTCCCACCACACAAACCTTTATACAACCATCTCCCCCACACAAACCTATATACAGATCCCATATCTTAACTTGAGCCAGTTTCGCACCGCAGATAAATAATCTTGTAGCAACAGGAAATGTGAATTGTTATGTGGAATATAATTAATGGAAAAAATGCAGAGCAATTGGTAATTTTTTTTTGGTTTAGGGCAAATCAAGGAAATTACTAGCTTTTTAAAACCTTGAATACATTACTTCTTGCTGTGCGGGAAAATTCCTGCAACAACCGGAGGATCAACGTAAGACGCAGCATATTATGTAGACTGCAGCGCAGCAATATCAATGGTCCTCAAGATCCTGCTCGAATGTACCAGTATGGACCAACAGTTGTGTCACTGATGTTTATATCTGATGTTTCTTGGCCTGATCAGGATCGGCAACAACACTCTCTGTCTCTACTGTGGCTTGCAGGCTATCAAGACTGGCTGGAATCAAAAGATAAGACATGGATCTATTTCAGGCACTGCCTCCAGGACACCATTAGCATAGTTGCCAACAGCCAGGTGCCTCCAGGTTTCAGGGATCCAGCTCATTCAACTTCCTCTTCCACTGAAAACCAGATGTGGGAACTCCACTCAGGTGTTTTCTTTTATGCCTGCTATGTTAGGTTACTCCCAGGCTAGGGGGCACAGTAAACGGATCTGTGTGTCACCATAAATAGTGTGTGTGTGTGAGGGGTAGTATGAGGGCTTTGGGCATGGATCATTGTTATCAGAGACCAATCTATCCTCATTCCTTTGTCTACTGTATGTACAGTAGCCAGCAGTGGCAATATTTGCACAAACCTAAAGCCTATCATCAGCTTATCATGTCTGTTGGCAGAAAAAGATGTTTGCTTTTTTGTATTCTAGCCTGCCTTTGATCAAAATACCATTGTTGGCATAAACAACTGTTATATTTCATACCAAAATAAACTGATATATGCTAGCTCTGACTGATAAGAGGCTTGCATAAGCAAGCATTGTGAAAAGGACATCAACCTCACTTTCCCAGACAGATCCAATTTCTCCACAGATCCAAAATTCAAACAACTGTTGCCTGTTTGTAACTGTTGCAATGCGGGGTATAGTTACATTACCAAGCACTTCTGTCTAAAACTTGGAAAGGGTGACTGGAGAGGAAGTGGGAGGCATGTTGAGTCAACACTTTTGGTCACAACAGCAACCCTGCCTGCTTTGAGGAGAATCTCTCAGGATATTGTCGTCTCTGTTTGTGTCTCAGTCTCGGGAGTTGCACTGAAGGAGGTGATGTAGCTGTGTTTTTGTGCATTGTAAGTCACAGCACACTTATTCTCCCAACAAGTAGGCCTACTCCTAAGGCACATGTGACTGAATAACCTGAGTACAGTAAAATATCAGCCCCCCCCCCCATCTCACAGTACATCACAGCCCATTGCCTCCATTGCCTCCACACCATGTCAACATCTGCTGCTGATGGAAAATAGGGAATAAACATAGAAGCGCTACCCATTTCCAGAGAAAGTGGAATTTCCTATTTCTTTACCTTTTTGATATGGTTTCTGTATTGAACCATACATTTGAATAGCTTCTACAGCCTAAGAGGTACAACGTGCATGACGAGCGGTTTCCAAACACACATACACACGCATCAGAGAGAGAGAGACAAACACACACACACACACAAACGTACTGTCATGAGTTCCTTCTGGAAGGTCTTTCTCTCCTTGATGTCCATGTTAGTGCAGTCCTCCTTGAGCTTCTCCAGAACCGAGGCAACCTTCTCAGGCTCGTTGTCCAGTTCAGTCCGACAGAAACAAGACAAAGGTAAGTTTCCATATCCCAGTGCGTCTGCAAAGGTCTTCCAGTTCCCTATATTCTCCATGAGTACTGTCCTCACAGAGGCGTAGATGTATGTGAGAAATTTGCAAGGCTTCAGAATCTGCTCCACTAGCATGGTTGTTGTGAGGTCCGGACCACAGAAATAAATAGGCTTGACTTTCCCCAAAACCAGAACGTTTTTCGCGTGAACAAGACCGGTCTTTCCCTGATAATATCCAATATACCACTCTTTGGTCCACAGTTGTCCTCGTAGTTTGATTTTCTCCTCGCTCAGCAAGGCGATCACATCTCCCTTCTTGTATTCCAACAGGTATGTGCTCTTGTTTTGCCTGATCACAGATTTGAGCAACTTGCCAAACTTCAGGTTGGTGATGCAGCGCTCCTGAAACTGTGGATATTTGGCAGTGATGGCCAGAGGTGACAGAAGAATCTTACCCACCACCTCTTTCTTCTTCAGGAACCGCCTGTGGCCAGTGTTCCGCGCTCCACTCTTCGGAGGCGGTTGTGGTGTTTGGACGCAGAACTGAGCCAGGATACAATCCAGGCCGTCTTTGACCTGGACCTGCAAGGTGAAGTCTGATATGTCCTCAGGGTTGTTGGATGTGATCATGTAAATGAGTCGGCTAACCTTCCCCAGTTTGACCTGGAAGGCCCGAATCATCCTGGTTTGCTCATTAGCCTTAATCATATAGTTAGACATGTTGGAGTATAGGCCAACCTGAAGGTCCTGGGGCCTACCCAGGACAAACTGATGCTTCCCCCACAGCGTGAGCGCCACTGGCGGGGAGGAGTGGGCCTGCTTCCCCACCTCACTCACCAGTAGGGTATTAGGGGCACAGTCATGCCCAAATAGGGCCACGACTGTCTTAAACGAAGGGTGGATGTGCTTGGGCCCATAGACACCCAGGGTGACTTTCTTCAACACATTGTCCCATACAGTTGTATTAAGGTTGACGTGCTGGGCCTGCACCACTACAACCACGTACATACACGGCTCCAAGTTATCCAACTGGACTTGTACTGTGTCCTTGTATAGGTAAGCATGTGGGATGATTATATAGGGTCCCTCCTTGCAGTCACTCCGGACGCAGAGCACCTCGGCTACCTGACCGCTGTCTTTCTTCACCGTCACGGACACGGTCATCTCCAGAGTGATGAAGGACTTGGTCTCCATGTTGGACATTTTGATTTCCACCACTGGGCTGACTGTGGAGCAGTGGTCATTGTTCAGCTCCAGTGGAGGGTCCAGTAGGGCCTTCATGGAGATCTGCTGGGTGTCTCCAGGAACCACGTGTCCTTCAGGGACATGGATGCTGATCTGGGTTTCTGGGAGCTGAACGGCCCCTCCACAACTGTCTAGTTTACAGACAATGTTGGTCTCCACCGGCTGAGTCTGTCCCCAACCAGGGCTCTGCCCCAGAGAGTCCAGATCATGGCAAGATCTGGCCAGCTTCCGATGGTTTAGCCACGCAGTCCTGAAGTCCTCCCTGCTCTGAAACTGCTCTGGCGAGGGAGCCTTGAGGCCGGTGAAGAACCCGGAAGAAGGCAAGGGGGGGTTGGATTGTGTCTGTAGAATGGACAACTCCGATAAACTGTATGATCGCTTGCTCCTGAAGAATGGGTTATCCCTTCGCAGTGTCTGTAAAACCTGTAAGTCCTGGTTGGGGCTGGTGGCTGACATCATGTCAAATATGTTGCAGCTACTGAAGCCATTGATCATGGTGGTCCTGGAGGTAGAGTTAGGTCCCGAAGGGGAGACTGGGGAGGCCAGGGAGTCAAAGACTAACAGGTCCGTGGACCTTCCCCTCTCATTACAGTTCTGGTCCAGAGAACCATGTAGATGACCACTGTTGATGAAGGGGTTGGTGGAGGACGTATGGAGGGAGAAGGGATTGCTGTTAAAATAAGGCGAATAAGGAGTGGTCTTAACGGACACCCCTGTCCACTCCCCTAGGAGATCCAACTCCTTAGCCCCTTCCTCTGTACACTCCCCTAGATTGTCTATCATGCCACTATCACTGAGCGATGAGTTCCTACAGTTGATGGGCTGGACGTATGCTGAGGGGATGTAGCCCATCTCTGTGTTGTTGTGGGCATACCACCACTCTCCACCCGACGTGTCCATCACATAAAGCCGGTCACCTTTGGAAAACTTTAAAGTGGTAAAGCTAGACGGGCAGTAATCCTTGATGGCGACTACTTCATGAGCAGTTACAAAGGAAGCTGAATTGTCCAGCCGTAAGGCACTGGAAGAAGGCACTGCATGAAAAGAAAAGGAAGATCAGAAATTCACATAAACATCCTCAATTCATCCTCAATTTGCATTCAAATCAATATATATTTAAAGGGATGAATAACTGTCTGGTACATTAGTCAGTATTGAATCCTCACCTTTGACATCTGTGAGGCTAGCCTCAGAGAGCCCTTCATTGAGATCAATGAGCGTGCCCTCCGATTTGCAGCGAGGGAGAACATGGTTACTGTTGGTCACTCTGATGATCCGGTGGGCCGCCATTTTGGTGCGAATTGCCCGAGTTGCAGTCGCACTACTACTCTTCCATTTCTCCAATTATGATATTCAGTCTTTGGCAGCTCTCCATTGTATCTAGACTAAAGGAAACAAAAATGAGAACATCTTCATTAGCTGTGATTGAGCCATTCCTGTAAGAGCCATAAATGATTGAATCATCACAATGTACAACATGGTTTGATTCAGTAGGAAGTGGGGACAGTCTTGGCTAGGGACAAAAATGAATAGATTCCAGCAGATGCAAAATACTATCCTGTGAAGAGAATAAACATTTTGAGCAGTGCACCCCGCCATGGGACAGTTTAACATCTTATGACACTCATATCCCACTGGGCACACACTGGTTGAGTCAACATGATTTCAAAGTAATTTCAATGAAATTACATTGACCTAATATGGAATAGACGTTGAATTGACGTCTGTGCCCAGTCGGTCTTCTGCTATCTTAACACCTTTCCAATTACTTTACAGTCATAGGTGTCCTCAATATGCCTGCACTTGCTAATTCTGTGTTCTGTATCTCAGTGTGCAGTTGTAGATGATAATTGCATATTTTCCATCTCATTCTGTTGCTTTGCAAAGCAATAAAGCCTCAGGGAGGGACAGTGAATCACTTGGGGTATAGACATACAGGAAATCATGGGACATTCTCTTCTTAAACCCTCTCATATGTACAATGTTCAGTAAAAAATGTAAGCGCAGACTAGATAGGTCAGATAGGTTTCTTCCTTGACATAGCTATTGTCTTGACAATAATTTGGATGTGACTTAGTGTAATTTGACTTTATATCACATGTAACATTTCAAATATATGCAATGTGTATAGAGCAAGCAAATATTGCAGTACCATGTGCCATGTCACACAGCTTCCCGTATTTACAACAAACTAGCTCAAAGACCTCTCTCGTGATTTCACATTTAGCCAATCCATAATTCAAAACACACTGTCAGTTGAGCTCAGGGCGAGAGCACTTTCATATGAGTGAGACCATATTCTTGATTCCAGCATTTTCTCTCGCACAGGAAGCAGGAGGGGTAGCGTGCTACACTACACCTCATTGCAGTGAACCTTACAGCCCTGGCCTAAAAGCTAAAAGGTTTAGTTCAGAGACACTAAAGTCCCCAGAGATGTCAGGGAGAGATTTCACTCCCACTCTCAATCCATGAGGAAAATATGTGGCTCAATGTAACCTGTTTGTTTCTCCTCCCCCTTGCCAGGGAGCTAGCTAAGCTCGGGGGACAGTGACAGTCCATGGATGTGAGGATCAATAAAGCTCGACTGACAAAAAACAGACTGTCATCCACTTTGATGCAACACCCGGGTCAGATTGCTAGTCGATGTTCTGCACCAAGATAAATAGCAGACACTGGCTGTGAGATCCTTTCTGAGATGAATCCACAGATACCACAGCCAGACATGATGAATTGGAACCAGAAGCCACTTGTCACTGAGTCTCTGTAGATGCTTTCCATAGTGCACTGGAAAGTTTTACATCTTTATTTCAATCTTATTTCAATGTTCGTAAGATCGAGATCTCTCGAGATGCTTTCAATCTTCAATTCAGTTCATGGCTGTGCAGCATTATCCAAACTTTCCCCTCCGAGCTAACTACGTTGTCAAAAGTAAGGCTGTTAATCACAATCCAAAATGCAATCAAATATCATTTATTTATGAGACACACAGAGTTCTCCCGTCAATACATTCTGAAATGCCTCATTTCCATCAATACATTTTGAAGGTCCTCATCTAATCTAGCCGACAAAGTGGGAAGGGGGTATATTGTTTCAGCAAACCGTTCCGTAAACACACGCGAGGGAGCAGAGACTTTAACACACTTTAATTAAATCCACAGCAGCGTTCTCTAATCCCTGACCGACTTGCTACTTTAATTAGCATTTTCTCAAAGATTCTCTGTCCCCCATTTTTATAGCAATAACATTAAGCATATGCCTACAACTTTGGCTCCTAGAAATATTTGTGGTCATTATAGGAATTATTAGAAGCCTGTCAAAAAGACAGTCTATGTAAAAGCAACCAGGCCTTCTCAATAACAGTTACAGTACACACAATTTCAAATGATGTGTAACAACTGTTTACAACTCATCTATAAACAAACATGAATGGTTTCTAAACTATTTATAACCTCTTTTAGCATTTTGTAAGTATGTATACCTTCACCTTAATGATTCATGCCAATGTCATTATTCTGTCCTGCTTCACTGACAAGCTAATTACTTTGTCAAAAACAAGGCTGTTAATCACTATACAAAACAAAAAGTAATATATTATCAGAATTATTTACGAGACTCTTAGACGTGAATGATAAGTCTGTAGGTTCCTTTAATTTGAGACCACAGAAAGCTTATTGTTGAAGTAAATCAGAATTGGGTTTAGTTCTGTATACTGCAGTAAAACAGTAAGGACTTATACTTCATTCACCATTAGACCTTAGTCAGCATAGACCTCCTATTCTAATGTTAAAACCAACAGTACTATGTTATTGATATCCACCCCGAGACTTTGGTGTAGAGAAGTTATCTGCACATGAAGACATGGGTATGGTAGTCAACCGCTGAATAATTTGCATTCATTAGCATTAGTTCATTAATTAATTTTCTCCCTGGAAACAACTAATAAGAAAACTATAGGAGTCTGATATTGAAGTCATGCCTTAGGCGAGGGAAGGATAAAGGAGCTCTTTAAGAAAGCAGCCTTCCAGGAAGCTCAAACACCGATTATTAAATGTATTTGTGACACAACATCATAATTAACTAAAGTTGTTTCTCAGCTAATGGAACTATCTGACAACTAATGGGCTTCAGACTGTTTCACTTGGTGGGTGGGTGTGTGTGAGAGAGAGTGAGCAAGAAATAGAGAGAGTGAGCAAGAGAGCAGGAGCAAGAGAGCGAGAGAATGAGCAAGAAAGAGAGAAAGAGATGAGAATGAGCAAGAGAACGAGAATGAGCAAGAGAGCGAGAATGAGCAAGAGGGCGAGAGAGAGAGAGAATGAGCAAGAGAATGAGAGCCAGCAAGAGAAAGAAAGAATGAGCAAGAGAGCGAGAGAATGAGCAAGAGAGCGAGAACAAGAGAGCGAGTGAATTAGCAAGAAAGAGAGGGAGAGACTGAGCAAGAGAGACAGAATGAGCAAGAGAGCGAGCGAGAGAGAGAGAGAACGAGCAAGAGAGCAATCAAGCGTGTGAGCAAGAGAGAGCAAAACAGCGAGAGAATGAGCAAGAGTGAGCAAGAGAGCGAGAGAATGAGAACGAGCAACAGAGCGAGAGAATGAGAACGAGCAAGAGAGAGCAAAAGAACGAGCAACAGAGCGAGAGAACGAGCAACAGAGCGAGACAGCGAGAGAATGAGCAAGAAAGAGAGTGGGGCAAGAGAGAACAAGCAAGAGATAGCAAGAGAACGAGAAAGAGAGAGCGAGCGAGAGAATGAGCAAGAGAGAGCGAGAAACCGAGCAAGAGAATGAGCAAGAGAGAGCGAGAGAATGAGCAAGAGAGAGCGAGAGAATTAGCAAGAGAGAATGAGCAAGAGCGAGAGAATGAGCAAGAGAGCAAGAAAGAGCATGCAAGAGAACGAGCAAGAGAGTGAGAGTGAGCAAGAAAGCAAGAGAGAGAGAGAGAATGAGCAAGAGAGAGAGAGAGAATGAGCAAGAGAGTGAGAATGAGCGAGAGTGAGAGCGAGAGAGAGTGAGAGAACGAGCAAGAGAGCGATCAAGCGTGAGAGCAAGAGAGAGCAAAACAGCGAGAGAATGAGAAAGAGAGTGAGCAAGAGAGCGAGAGAATGAGAACGAGCAAGAGAGCGAGAGAATGAGAACGAGCGAGAGAATGAGAATGAGAACGAGCAACAGAGCGAGAGAATGAGAACGAGCAACAGAGCGAGAGAATGAGAACGAGCAACAGAGCGAGAGAATGAGAACGAGCAACCGAGCGAGAGAACGAGCAACAGAGCGAGACAGCGAGAGAATGAGCAAGAGAGCGAGAGAATGAGCGAGAGAATGAGCAAGAGAGAGCGAGAGAATGAGCAAGAGAGAGAGTGGGCAAGAGAGAACAAGCAAGAGAACGAGAAAGAGAGAGTGAGCGAGAGAATGAGCAAGAGAGAGCGAGAGAATGAGCGAGAGAATGAGCAAGAGAGCATGCAAGAGAACGAGCAAGAGAGCGAGAGAGTGAGCAAGAAAGCAAGAGAGTGAGCAAGAAAGCAAGAGAGAGGGAGAATGAGCAAGAGAGAGAGAATGAGTGAGAATGAGCGAGAGTGAGAGCGAGAGAATGAGCAAGAAAATTAGCTCTAGAAAGAGCGAGAGAATGAGCAAGAGAGCAAGAGAGAGCGAGAGAATGAGCAAGAGAGCGAGAGAATGAGCAAGAGAGGGCGGGCGAGAGTGAGAGAATGAGCAAGAGAGCGAGCAAGAGAGAGAATGATCAAGAGAGCGAGAAAGAGCAAGAGAATGAGCAAGAATGAGAGCGAGAGGACGGGCAAGAGAGAGCAAAAGAACGAGCAAGAAAGCAAGAGAGCGAGAGAATGAGCAAGAGAGTGAGAGAACAAGCGAGAGAGAACGAACAAGAGTGAGAGAAAGCGAGAGAACGAGCAAGAGAATGAGCTCAAGAGAGAGCTAGAGCGAGAGAATGAGCAAGAGAGCAGCAAGAGAACGAGCAAGAGCGAGAGAATGAGCAAGAGAGCAAGCAAGAGAGCGAGAAACCGAGCAAGAGAGTGAGAGAACGAGCAAGAGTGAGAGATTGAGCAAGAGAATGAGCAAGAGAGCGAGAGAATGAGCAAGAGAGCAAGAGAATGAGCAAGAGAGCAAGCAAGAGCGCGAGAAACCGAGCAAGAGAGCGAGAGAACGAGCAAGAGTGAGAGATTGAGCAAGAGAATGAGCTCAAGAGAGCAAGAGAGCAAGAGAATGAGCAAGAGAGCAAGAGAATGAGCAAGAGAGAAAGAGAATGAGCAAGAGAACGAGAGAATGAGCAAGAGAGCAAGCAAGAGAACGAGCAAGAAACCAAGAGAACGCGAAAGAGAGCAAGAATGAGCAAGAGAACGAGAAAAAGCAAGCAAGAGGACGAGCATGAGAGCAAGAGGACGAGTATGAGCGCAAGAGAACAAGCAAGAGAACGAGCAAGAGAGTGAAAGAGAGCGAGCGAGAGAATGAGCAAGAGAGAGAGAATGAGCAAGGGAGCGAGAGCAAGAGTGAGAAAAAGCAAGCAAGATAACGAGCAAGAGAGCGAGAGGACGAGCATGAGAGCGAGCAAGAAAGAGCAAAAGAACGAGCGAGAAAACGAGGTGACAAGAAAGAGTGAGAGAGAGTGAGAGAACGAGCAAGAGTGAGAGAACGAGCAAGAGAGTAAGAGAGCGAGAGAACGAGCAAGAGAGCGAGAGAACAAGCAAGAGAGCGAGAAAGAGAAAGCAAGAGAGTGAGAGCAAGAGAGCGAGCAAAAGAACGAGAAAGCGAGAGCGAGAGAATGAGCAAGAGAGCTAGGTAACGAGCAAGAGAGCGAGAGAACGAGCAAGAGAGCGAGAGAACGAGCAAGAGAGCGAGAGAACGAGCAAGAGAGCGAGAGAACGAGCAAGAGAGCGAGAGAACGAGCAAGAGAGCGAGAGAAAGAGAGCAAGAGAATGAGCAAGAGAAAGAGCTAGAGAGCGAGAGAATGAGCAAGAGAGCGAGAGAATGAGCGAGAGAGCGCGCAAGGGAACGAGCAAGAGAGCGAGAGAATGAGAAAGAGAGCAAGAAACTGAGAACGAGTAAGAGAGCGAGAGAACGAGCAAGAGAGCGAGAGAACGAGCAAGAGAGCGAGAGAGAACGAGCAAGAGAGAGAGAGGGCGAGCAAGAGAGAGAGAGGGCGAGCAAGAGAGAGAGAGAGGGCGAGCAAGAGAGAGAGAGAGCGAGCAAGAGAGAGAGAGGGCGAGCAAGAGAGTGCGAGAGGGGGAGAAAACGAGCAAGAGGGGGAGAGAGAGCAAGAGAGAGTGTAGCATATGTGTGTGCATCATTATACTGTACTGAACCAGACAAACTAGCAGAGAAGGGAGACGAGCTTCCAAGGAAACTCCAATGAGACAGTAATAGGTAATAGTAATGAATGAATAGCTGTTTGTGCCCCTCCCAAACCTCTCCCTCAATTATATTTTACTCTGTGTACCAAACATTGAAAATCATGTAGATGTTTATTTAGAGGTTATTGTGCTGTAGCCTGGTAAATAATAATTAGTGACGGGGGAAAAATCTATGCAGTTACATATTGGGCTATTATATATATCGTATGGTATTGTTTGGACAATATTGCAATATTATTTTTGCACTAGTTGGCTGTACCTGTCCTGCACCAAAAAATATTTCATTCATAGCTTGTCCTCCATCTTCTTTTTAAACAGGAAGACCATTTGTTTTCAGCACTTATATTGCCATGACAGTTCAAAACTCTCTTGTCCCTCTGCAACAGACATATGTTTGGAACATCGAATCGCAATACAATCATAGTATCAAATCACAATACATATAGAATCGCAATACATATCTTGTCAGCACCAAAGTATTCTGTTAATATCATATTGTGAGGTCCCAAGCCTCTCCCAGCTCTAATAATACAAATGTATATTGGTCTTGTTTCACACATGTACAAGTGTGTATTATACACATGTGACATTTTATTTTTGCATATCTCAACTCCCCCTGAGAGTGGGTCAGCCATTATCAACAGCCCCTGAAACAATTAGGATTAAGTGCGTTACTCAAGGGGAACATCAACAGATTTTTCACCTTTGGCATTCAAATCAGCTACCTTTCGGTTACCAGCCAAACGCTCTAACCGCTAGGCTACCTGTAGCCTTTAATGGGAAGGCTGGATTGAGGGTATTGAGGACTTTGACACTGTTTGCTCTTTACAGCTCTGAGAAGGCAGGAGAAAAAGTGAAGAGGAAGATAATTTGAATGTTGAAATCACCTATATTGGGAGGTCAAACTCCCTACCGGCTGTTCCAATTTATATATTTTTACGCGCTAGGATATTTTGTCATACCATGTCCCTGAGAGTAGCAAAACGAGTTGCATTATTTTCCAGAGAACGCTAAAAATGTGTTCATGTGTGGATACAAGTGGATTCAACATCCACTGAAATAGCTAGCAAGTTTACAAGATAGCTATAGTAGTTGTTTGGGTAACCAAACAGATAGACTTGCTAGAAAAACGATATTAAGCTTTTTCTCTCTTATGACTTCTGAAACCAAAACCCTCGTATTCCTCTTTCTCGCCGCATTAATTAAGAAGATGAGGAAGAGAAGAAAACGGGAAGGAAGAGATGCAGTGAAGAAGAGAAGAAGAGAGGAGGACAAGACGAGAGGAAATGCTTCTCTGATGGGAAACAGACCAACAACAGGCAGGTCTCCGGTCTCCTACAGCAGAGTACCTCTCAGCTCACATTCCTGCTGTAACTTAGAATCCCCCAAACCCTCTGGTTTAAATCATCTCAAGCAGGAAATGGAACGGTGTCTGATGTCACACAGCGAGACGGCAGAGCTAAGCTGCATACTGTAGCATTCAACTGCCTTTAATAAGGTCACGAGAGTCGAGAAAGGTGCCGTTACTATGTTATTGTGATCATTTATTGTTGCACCCGTCGCAGGTTTATCAACAAGGATTTTGAATCGCTTTGATATAATGGGGTGCAAGGTATTTCATTTTGTGTAATAATAACTATGCTTGGGAAGGACCGGCATATGACAGTCTGATACATTCATTTGAATCAAAGGCCCACAATGTTGAGTGACAACAGTAAAGGGTAAGCGTGACGGGCATGTCAAATGTGAGTGAGCGCTGCATGTTCTCCCAACACCTCCTGAACCTTTGGCTTGAATCCCGAATGGCACCCTATTCCCGATGACGTGCACAGTCAAAAGTAGTGCACTGTATAGGGTGTTATTTGGGATGCATCCCTTGTGAATAAGGTCATCTGATAAGCCTAAAATCCTCTCACTTCCCAGGCAGGCAGCTACCCACGTTCCCGTCTCAGTCCCAAGCTCTGATCCACTTCTAATGCAGTCTGGGAGGAAGGCAACAAGGGCCTCCCAAGAACAACAACAATGCTGTTCTGCTGCCACACACAAAACACACACACACACACTATGAATATGTAATTACCAAAATAATACTGAAGACAAATGGCCTGGCTTCAAAACCATTTTCTGTCAAACAAATCAAAAACGGTATTAAAAGACTCCAATTAGCGTAGCCTTTTCCTGCAGTCAAATGACCAGTGGCCATGGGTGAAATGTTGTAAATATTTTTCATAATTTCATAATTAATAAACTTTTATTTTATTTTAAACAGCTGGAAATCGAGCATGTTTGTGTCAAACGGTTTTGTTATGTTTCAGTCTTCTGTGGTGTATATAAAGTGTAATATTGGGAGTCAAAATCAAAATTCAATACATTTCAACTCTATATCTGACATGGTACAGGTGTCTTCTTTTTTTAAGCCCATAACCATGTGTGTGAGGTGTATACATTTGTTTCAAAGTAGATTTGTTTAAGACTACCAACCCTGATTTAGCCCACTGCAGTAAAGGGTTAATGAATGTTATAAGATGGAATATCTCATCATTCATTACTTTCTATTTCTCCTTGAAATGAATGAGTGTTATTTAGGAGCATATCCCTTCATTATTACAACAAACATGATATATGTTCTGCTAATAAAGAATGGAGGAAGAGGAGAACATGTAACAAGAGAAATATGAGTAATGATGATCGTGATGATGGTTTCTATAGTTCTATATTTATATACTATGTTATAGTAGTAATATTATATAGGTGATGTTAATTGCGATGATGATGCTGATGAAAATTAATGATTTGGCAACACTCTCCACATTGTTTCACAGCATGAGCTCTTGTGGTAGGAGGCAACACATGGTCAACGGTGAGGTATGAGGTGTCAGTTATGACTATTTGCGATATTCAAACAGCCGTTTCATAAAATACTATTCAGCAGTATGGTAAATACTTCTAAATTAATTTCACATGAATACAACCATTTGCACATTATGTAATGGATACGATAAGTAAGACATGACTTCAGAAAGTACCGGAAACCCAATACGATGACTTGTGTGCTTCATCAATTAATGGGTTATCATACATAGGCCTACTGTATCTTGGCATCTCGTTTAACGAAACGTAAAATAGTTCAGAAGCTTGACATACCTTACAAGGGCTTGTGAACACCTAATCAAAATGTTGAAAACCTAACCAAAATGTTGACCACGTCCCAAAACGTATCCGAAACTTCGGGAACTGGCTTCGGACGTTGCTCTTTTACAGCTCCCTTTACAAGAGTGATCGCTCTGTAAAGTGCTCTGCTCAAATTGGGGCTTGGAGATTGCCGACGTCATCAAGGGGGTGGACACTGGAAACGGAGGCTAAACGAATTAATCAACATTTAATCGTATAGTCTCTGAATCTGTAATGATGCTGATTGGAGCTATAAATAAGTTACTATTTAATAGTATGCTCAATGTCATTATTGATCCTAATATCGTTATTGTTGTGTAATTATTTTTTGTGTAACAACTTTATAATAACTCATTGTTCCTACGAGGCTACATGAGAGAGAGAGACAGACAGATAGACAGAGAAACAGAGAGAAAGACTAATATAATTCTCTTTGGAATCTTGTGTGGTTTTGGTGGTTGATAATCCCTATTGATTTCAGTGTTGTATACCTTTGAGCCAGTAGTTCTGAAGGTAGTGCTCACGAGTAAAAAGCAGAAAATTGCCTACTACGTCACATAAAGTGCAGAAAGTATCAGTTTCAGAAAGTATTCATACACCTTGGCTTATTCCACATGTTGTTGTGTTGCAGCTTGAATTTAAAATGGATTAAATTACAATACCAAAAAATGTCAAATAGAAAACATGTTTTTATTTACATAAGTATTCACACCCCTGAGTCAATACATGTAAGAACCACCTTTGGCAGCGATTAAGTCTTTAAGAGCTTTGAACACCTGGATTGTACAATATTTTCACACTATTTCAAATTTATTTTTAAAAATTACTATTTCACTGCTAGACAGCCATTTTCAAGTCTTCGCATAGATTTTCAAGTCGATTTAAGTCAAAACTGTAACTAGGCCACTCAGAAACATTCAACGCTGTCTTGGTAAGCAACCCCAGTAGATATTGGGCCTTGAGTTTTGTCCTGCTTGTCCTGCTGAAAGGTGAATTTGTCTCCCAGTGTCTGTTGGAAAGCAGACTGAATAAGGTTTTCCTCTAGGATTTTGCCTGTTCTTAGCTCTATTTATTGTATTTTTATCCCTTGCCTGTCACAATCGTCGTAAGAAGCGGACCAAAATGCAGCGTGGTATGTGTTCATGATGTTTTAATTAAAGAAAGCACTGAACACGGAATACAAAACAATAAACGAATAACGACCGTGAAGCTATAATAAGAACTGCGCTGACACAAGCAACTAACATAGACATAGACAATCACCCACAAAGTACCCACATAATATGGCTGCCTAAATATGGTTCCCAATCAGAGACAACGATAGACAGCTGCCTCTAATTGAGAACCAATCTAGGCAACCATAGACATACAATTTACCTAGAAAGGAAACAGTCCCATAAACATACAAAACCCCTAGACAAGGTAAACACATACATCACCCATGTCACACCCTGACCTAACCAAAATAACAAGGAAAACAAATAATACTAAGGTCAGGGTGTGACAGTACCCCCCCCCACCTATAGGGGAGGGTCTGGGTGGGCGTCTGTCCATGGTGGCAGCTCTGGCGCTGGACGTGGACCCCACTCCACCATAGTCTTAGTCCGCTTTTGTGGTCTCCTAGGAACGGTGACCCTCGCCGCCAACCTAGGACTGGCAACCCTACTAAAGGGCCCCACTGGACTGAGGGGCAGCTCCGGACTGAGGGGCAGCTCCGGACTGGCTGACGACTCTGGCAGATCCTGGCTGACTGGCGGCTCTGGCGGATCCTGGCTGAATGGCGGCTCTTTCGGATCCTGGCTGACTGGCGGATCTGGTGGATCCTGGCTAACTGGGGGATCCTGGCTGACTGGCGGCTCCTGGCAGACTGGCGGCTCTGGTGGGTCCTGGCAGCTCTGACGGCTCAGGACAGACTGGCGGCTCAGGACAGACTGGTGGCTCTGGTGGCTCAGGACAGACTGGTGGCTCAGGACAGATGGGAGACTCTGGCGGCTCAGGACAGACGGGTGACTCTGGTGGCTCAGGACAGACGGGAGACTCTGGCGGCTCAGGACAGACGGGAGACTCTGGCGGCTCAGGACAGACGGGAGACTCTGGTGGCTCAGGACAGACGGGAGACTCTGGTGGCTCAGGACAGACGGGAGACTCTGGTGGCTCAGGACAGACGGGAGACTCTGGTGGCTCAGGACAGACGGGAGACTCTGGTGGCTCAGGACAGACGGGAGACTCTGGTGGCTCAGGACAGACGGGAGACTCTGGTGGCTCAGGACAGACGGGAGACTCCGGCGGCTCAGGACAGACGGGAGACTCCGGCGGCTCAGGACGGACGGGAGACTCTGGCAGCGCTGGAGAGGAGGAAGGCTCTAGCAGCGCTGGACAGGCTGGAAGAGGAAGAGGGGGTCTGCCACAGGAGGGCTGGTGCGTGGAGGTGGCACTGGGTAGACCGGATCGTGCAGGCGCACTGAAGCTCTTGAGCACCGAGCCTGCCCAACCTTACCTGGTTGAATGCTCCCCGTAGCCAGGCCGTTGCGCCGAAGGTGGAATAGCCCACACTGGGCTGTGCTGGCGAACCGGGGACACCATGCGTAAGGCTGATGCCATGTACGCCGGCCCGAGGAGACGCACTGGAGACCAGATGCATAGAGCCGGCTTCATGGCACCTGGCTCGATGCCCACTCTAGCCCAGCCGATACGAGGAGCTGGAATGTACCGAATGTACCGCACCGGGCTATGCACCCGCACCGGGGACACCGTGCACTCCACCGCATAACACGGTGCCTGCCCGGTCCCTCTTTCTCTCCGGTAAGCACGGGAAGTTGGCGCAGGTCTCCTACCTGGCTTCGCCACACTCCCCGTGTGCCCCCTCCCAATAATTTTTTGGGGCTGCCTCTCTGGCTTCCTGCCGCGCTGCCTTGCTAGCTCCTCATAATGCCGCCTCTCTGCTTTCTCTGCCTCCAGCTCTGCTTTGGGGCGGCGATATTCCTTTACCATCCAGAATCTCCTCCCAAGCCCATCTCTCCGGGTATCGCTGCCTCTCTTGCTGCTGCTGCCTGTTAACACGCTGCTTGGTCCTTTGTTGGTGGGTGTCTCTGTAACGGCATTCCTCCTCCTCTTCTAACGACACCTGCCTCTGATTGAGAACCATACTAGGCCGAAACAGAAACCAAACATAGAAAAACAAACAGATTGCACACCCCAACTCACGCCCTGACCATACTAAATAAAGACAAAACAAAGGAAATAAAGGTCAGAACGTGACACAGCGACTCTATGCATTCAATGGTGGAGGTAATTTGACATTCATTACAACACAGCAATACCTGGGAGAACTAACAATGAGCAGCAAACAGACGCAACCTGTGCATTCACTTTTAATTGACGACACTACTGTTCCGCGCTCTGTTGCTGGTGAGATCAGTCAAAGACATGGAATAGCTGTCTGAGCCTCACACTAGGCAAAGGGGGATAACTAGTCAGTTGCACAAGTGAATGCATTCGATCGAAATGTGTCTTTCGCGTTAAACCCTCTGAATCAGAGAGGTGCAGGGGGGTTCGGCGTCAACGTCTCGGGTACGCTAACAGCATAACAAACAAGATAACATCTTGGAATATATGCATTTATTAGCGACATCAAACATCACACAATAAAGTAGAATCACCAAATAAACATGGAGCAGTGAGAAGATCGTTACTAAATGAGCGGTTTGACAGAGTGCTGAGTCCTATTCCCTATGTAGCGCACTACTTTTGACCGAGGCTCATAGAGCTCTGGTCAAAATAAGTTTACTATGTAGGTTATTGGGTGCCATTTGGGACATATCAATCAATCGGTATGCCTTTGTTTCATTAGATAGGGAAGGCAGGCAGCTCTCAATTAGGGTCCACTCCCATGGTATTCATCATACGTAGGGCAGCGACAAAACACAGCTTTGCAGCTTTGCTCAAGTGGACAAGATGGAGCATGTGCATGAAGTCATTTAATCAGCGGACTTGCCCTCTGGCACGGACACGCACACACACACAAGTCGCACGCACACACATTTATGTTTTTATTTATTTTTATTTAAACTTTATTTAACCAGGTAGGCAAGTTGAGGACAAGTTCTCATTTACAATTGCGACGTGGCCAAGATAAAGCAAAGCAGTTTGACGCATACAACAACACAGAGTTACACACGGAGTAAAACAAACATACAGTCAATAATACAGTAGTAAAATAAGTCTATATACGATGTGAGCAAATGAGGTGAGATAAGGGAGGTAAAGGCAAAAAAAGGCCATGGTGGCGAAGTAAATACAATATAGCAAGTAAAAAACTGGACAAAGAGAAGACTGTGCAAAGTAGAAATAAAAATAATGGGATGAAAAGGAGCAAAATAAATAAATACAGTAGTGGAAGAGGTAGTTGTTTGGGCTAAATTATAGATGGGATATGTACAGGTGCAGTAATCTGTGAGCTGCTTTGACAGCTGGTGCTTAAAGCTAGTGAGGGAGATAAGTGTTTCCAGTTTCAGAGATTTTTGTGGTTCGTTCCAGTCATTGGCAGCAGAGAACTGGAAGGAGAGGCGGCCAAAGGAATAATTGGTTTTGGGGGTGACCAGAGAGATATACCTGCTGGAGCGCGTGCTACAGGTGGGTGCTGCTAAGGTGACCAGCGAGCTGAGATAAGGGGGGACTTTACCTAGCAGGGTCTTGTAGATGACCTGGAGCCAGTGGGTTTGGCGACGAGTATGAAGCGAGGGCCAGCCAACGAGAGCGCACGTACACAAACACACACATGCACAGGTTAAAAGATTAAATGTAAGGAGATAGGGCTTCCACTTTTGGATTTAACCCACATCATTCAATTTAGACTGAGTGCAAACTTTCAGTGAGTGAGCTGCATTAAGTGTCTGCCTAGAGCCGGGGGCTGCAGGTAGCCTAGTGGTTAGAGCATTGGGCCAGTAACTGAAAGGTTGCTAGATTGAATCCCCGAGCTGACAAGGTAAAAATCTGTTGTTCTTCCCCTGAACAAGGCAGTTCCTAGGCCGTCAATGTTCCTGGGCTGTCATTGTAAATAATAATTTGTTCTTAACTGACCTGACAAGTTAAATAAAAAAAGAGTCACAATTATGTCTCTCATTCCAAATGCTACCACTTTTACTGCAGAGAGGACTGCTATGATTTGATAATCTGTGCTGACTCATTAGACAATACATAAAATCCATATTTTATAGCTGTGAGAAAAGTCAGCTCTTCTTTTTAATCTACCGACGGAATAAAGTTCTTGTTAATATCATCACGCATAATAATATTGCAGTGTTCATATCAGAGAAAATGTTCAGTGGCAGGACTGATCGGAAGATAATCTGATCTGTTAAAGGGAAGTCAATTCAGTAGGTACATTTCCTAGTCTGTATCTGAGCAATGCCCCACTAATCGAATCCCTAATCCACAGATAACCATCTGCCTTTGTTGCATTATTATTTTAGAAAGCAAAGGCTAAAGTGCCAGGAAGTGCTACAAGCCAACCCTACTAACGACACACAACATTTTCACAACATTGCAAATAGGTGGTGAGAAGGTCATGACCATTACAGTGGGGCAACGTTGGAGCAACCTAACATTGTTATAAGGTACTTTAGCTGGAAATCATAAGGCCCAGATTCAGATATACTCTGATTACCTAGAAGTGACAGGGTTTGGCACCCTCTATCTCCATGGCAACCCACCTGGCCAATTGAATGATTCTGGGATTACGCCCTCTTCACCCTTCCCCCGGATATCCTGCAGGTACCTTGGAGACGATAAACGTATCAATTAGGATATTTATAGTGTCACTGGAGATGTACAATCTGTTTTACATGGTAAATAACCAAATAAAGATTAAGAGGAAGGTATATCTAGCTAAATGGGGCGGCAGGGTAGCCTAGTGGTTAGAGCGTTGGACTAGTAACCGAAAGGTTGCAAGTTCGAATCCCCGAGCTGACAAGGTACAAATCTGTCGTTCTGCCCCTGAACAGGCAGTTAAACAACTGTTCCTGTTCTTAACTGACTTGCCTAGTTAAATAAAGGTAAAATAAATAAAAAATATCTAGCTAAATAGATTCACGTTCAGCACTTCATCATGTGAAAATAAAACTGGGTGTTGAATAATACATTCATGTGTCCAGAACTTTAGGATCTAAATTGGTTACTGATCGATAGTAAAGTTTGTCCGCATACATCTGCACTTAACACATAATTTAGCCTTAAATCTAAAGGGCAGGTTGATTGATGTCCTCTAATTCCCATTGATGGAATAAACACCCAGCCTAGTCATGGTCCATGTGCTGGGGCTGCATGCTCTCCCATGGCACTGACTCTCTAGTGGCAGCGGTGAGTAATGTGTTATCTTAGTGAGAGGTCAGCTGGACACATACTCCTTTGTGTATGTCTGTGTGTGTGCTTGCATGTGTGTGTGTGCACCTCCCCATCCCCAGAGAGAGAGTGTGTGTGTGTGTGTGTGTGTGTGTGTGTGTGTGTGTGTGTGTGTGTGTGTGTGAGTGAGACAACAGTACACCTACCCATCCCCAGAGGATATTTAAATCTTATGTGTCTGGAGATTTGGCTCTGGCCGATGCCCTTCAAGAATGATCATCCCTAATTAATGAAGTTGGCAGGATACAGAGGTGTAGGTTTTATAATCAAGGCAAATGTTTTCAGTTTGCTCTCCGGTCTGAATTCATCTAGAGGGACAGAATTTATCCCATAGCTAGACTCTGCAGTCAATCAATAAATCAATCAAATGTTTTTCTAAAGCCCTTTTTACGTTGGTACAACGTGCGTGGGGCGGCAGGGTAGCCTAGTGGTTAGAGCGTTGGACTAGTAACCAGAAGGTTGCGAGTTCAAACCCCCAAGCTGACAAGGTACAAAACTGTCGTTCAAAACTCACTGTTCCCAGGCCGTCATTGAAAATAAGAATTTGTTCTTAACTGACTTGCCTTGTTAAATAAAGGTAAAATGTAAAAAATAAAAAAATATATACAGAAACCCAGCCAAAAACCCCAAAGAGCAAGTAATCCAGATGTAGAAGCATGGTGGCTAGGAAAAACTCCCTAGAAAGGCACAAACCTAGGTAGAAACCAAGAGAGGAACCAGGCTCTGATGGGTGGCCAGAGGCTCTTTTGGCTGTGCCAGGTGGAGATTATAAGAGTACATGGCCATTTATGACAGATCGTTCTTCAAGATGTTCAAACATTCATAGATGAACAGGGTCAAGGTCAACCCTTTTAGGAGTAAATGTCAGTTGGCTTTCCATAGCAGAGCATTTAGAGGTTGAGACAGCATGTGCGGTACAGACAGAGACAGAGAGACCGAGAGAGAGAGAGAAGCAGCAGGTTATCGGACACATACACTGCCGTTCAAAAGTTTGGGGGTCACTTAGAAATGTCCTTGTTTTCCATGAAAACATACATGAAATGAGTTGCAAAATGAATAGGAAATATATGAAGGTTATAAATAATTTAATTGAAATAATAATTTTGACCTTAAAACTTTGCTTTCGTCCAAGAATCCTCCATTTGCAGCAATTACAGCCTTGCAGACCTTTGGCATTCTAGTTGTCAATTTCTTGAGGTAATCTGAAGAGATTTCACCCCATGCTTCCTGAAGCACCTCCCACATGTTGGATTGGCTTGATTGGCACTTCTTACATACCATACGGTCAAGCTGCTCCCACAACAGCTCAATAGGGTTGAGATCCGGTGACAGTGCTGGCCACACCATTATAGACAGAATACCAGCTGACTGCTTCTTTCCTAAGTAGTTCTTGCATAGTTTGGAGCTGTGCTTTGGGTCATTGTCCTGTTGTAGGAGGAAATTGGCTCCAATTAAGCACCGTCCACAGTGCATGGCATGGCGTTGGAGTGATTGCCTTTCTTATTCAAGATCCCTTTTTACCCTGTACAAATCTCCCACTTTACCACCACCAAAGCACCCCCAGACCATCACATTGCCTCCATCATGCTTCACAGATGGCGTCAAGCACTCCTCCATCTTTTCATTTTTTTCTGGGTTTATTAAACCTCTGCTGCCTGCTAGTCTTTGTGCGGGATTATTTTTGCTGTGTTAGCTCTGTTAGGGGTGCGTGTTTGCGCCACAGGGTTTTTTCCTCACAGTTGTTGTACTGTGTTAGGAGTAGAGGTTTCTCCTCCGTGTGTTTCGTGATTTACCCCGCTTGTTGTTGGTGGGTTGGGACTTATAATAAACAACTGTCCAAACTGGAATTCCTTGCTCTCCTGCCCCTGACTCCTGCACCTACCTCTTCTTAGGAGGCACCTAACAATAGCCTTCATTTCTCAGAACAAGAATAGACTAATGAGTTTCAGAAGAAAGTTCTTTGTTTCTGGCCATTTTGAGCCTGTAAACGAACCCACAAATGCTGATGCTCCAGATACTCAACTTGTCTAAAGAAGGCCAGTTTTATTGCTTCTTTAATCACCACAACAGTTTTCAGCTGTGCTGACATAATTGCAAAATGGTTTACTAATGATCAATTAGCCTTTTAAAATTATAAACTTGGATTAGCTAACACAATGTACCATTGGAACACAGGAGTGATGGTTGCTGATAATGGGCTTCTGTACGCTGATGTAGATATTCCATTAAAAAAAAAATCTGTTTCCAGCTACAATAGTAATTTACAACATTAACAATGTCTACACTGTATTTCTGATCAATTTGATGTTATTTTAATGGACCAAAAAATTGGCTTTTCTTTCAAAAACAAGGACATTTCTAAGTGACCCCAAACTTTTGAACGGTAATGTGTATGAACAGACATTTGAACAAATCACATGTGAAAAATATATATACACTGCTCAAAAAAATAAAGGGAACACTTAAGCAACACAACTCCAAGTCAATCACACTTCTGTGAAATCAAACTGTCCACTTAGGAAACAACACTGATTGACAATACATTTCACATGCTGTTGTGCAAATGGCATAGACAACAGGTGGAAATTATAAGCAATTAGTAAGACACCCCCAATAAAGGAGTGGTTCTGCAGGTGGTGACCACAGACCACTTCTCAGTTCCTATGCTTCCTGGCTGATGTTTTGGTCACTTTTGAATGCTGGCGGTGCTTTCACTCTAGTGGTAACATGAGACGGAGTCTACAACCCACACAAGTGGCTCAGGTAGTGCAGCTCATCCAGGATGGCACATCAATGCGAGCTGTGGCAAGAAGGTTTGCTGTGTCTGTCAGTGTAGTGTCCAGAGCATGGAGGCGCTACCAGGAGACAGGCCAGTACATCAGGAGACGTGGAGGAGGACATAGGAGGTCAACAACCCAGCAGCAGGACAGCTACCTCCGCCTTTGTGCAAGGAGGAGCACTGACAGAGCCCTGCAAAATGACCTCCAGCAGGCCACAAATGTGTCTGCTCAAATGGTCAGAAACAGACTCCATGAGGGTGGTATGAGGGCCCGACGTCCACAGGTGGGGGTTGTGCGTACAGCCCAACACCGTGCAGGACGTTTGGCATTTGCCAGAGAACACCAAGATTGGCAAATTCGCCACTGGCACCCTGTGCTCTTCACAGATGAAAACAGGTTCACACTGAGCACGAGACGCCGTGGAGAACGTTCTGCTGCCTGCAACATCCTCCAGCATGACCGGTTTGGCGGTGGGTCAGTCATGGTGTGGGGTGGCATTTCTTTGGGGGGCCGCACAGCACTCCATGTGCTCGCCAGAGGTAGCCTCACTGCCATTAGGTACCGAGATGAGATCCTCAGACCCCTTGTGAGACCATATGCTGGTGCGGTTGGCCCTGGGTTCCTCCTAATGCAAGACAATGCTATACCTCATGTGGCTGGAGTGTGTCAGCAGTTCCTGCAAGAGGAAAGCATTGATGCTATGGACTGGCCTGCCTGTTCCCCAGACCTGAATCCATTTGAGCACATCTGGGACATCATGTCTCGCTCCATCCACCAATGCCACGTTACACCACAGACTGTCCAGGAGTTGGCGGATGCTTTAGTCCAGGTCTGGGAGGAGATCCCTCAGGAGACCATCCGCCACCTCATCAGGAGCATACCCAGGCATAGTAGGGAGGTCATACAGGCACGTGGAGGCCACACACACTACTGAGCCTCATTTTGACTTGTTTTAAGGACATTACATCAACGTTGGATCCGCCTGTGGTGTGGTTCTCCACTTTAATTTTGAGTGTGACTCCAAATCCAGACCTCCATGTGTTGATGAATTTGATTTCCATTGATCATTTTTGTGTGATTTTGTCAGCACATTCAACTATGTAAGGAAAGTAATTAATAAGGATTTATTTCATTCATTCACATCTAGGATGTGTTATTTTAGTGTTCCCTTTATTTTTTT
Organism: Oncorhynchus keta; assembly: GCF_023373465.1. Classification (NCBI taxonomy): domain Eukaryota; kingdom Metazoa; phylum Chordata; class Actinopteri; order Salmoniformes; family Salmonidae; genus Oncorhynchus; species Oncorhynchus keta. The sequence continues at coordinate 52,928,275 of NC_068450.1, forward strand.
GAGCAGTGTATAAAAAAAGTATTCACATGAGTCAGACATGTGGTTTTCAGACACTTGTGATTATTCTCACATGGATTATCAAATGACTCAAACATGTGGTTCAATAACATTTCACTACTTTTGTAACTAGTGGGATTAGAACTCAGGTCTCAGACTATTGACAGTTCAATTTTTAAAAAAAGGGCTGTCAAACATTTACATGTTTCATTCGTTAATTAAAGGATTTGCTGTGATTGATCACGATTAATCGCAAATTCAGAAAATGCTCAAATAGAGCTGTAATTTAAGATTTTTTTAAAATATAAAAAGCATTGTATGTCTTGATTTTGTCCATAGTAATGGTTATCAAGATAAGGTAAATTGATGAAGCACACTTTTTTTTTACCTCAATGTCAATTTGTATTTTGGACGTTTAATGTATTTCGAATGCTTTCAAGTACAAAATAATCCCTTTTCGGTCTGTTATATATATAAAGAAAAGAAAGAATACTCAGGTCAGGGCGTGACAGCTAGCTATCGTCTGTCACTAAGTAATCTAGCAGTTTGCAATGTTGCGATCAGTAGGTACAAATTTCATTGAAAGTAACCTTCTAAAATACATATCATTATCATGGTTCATATTTACACATGTACATACACTCATACAAAAGTGAGCAAGCTAGCTACTTGTTAATGGGAAAATCTCACTTGTGTTTCAATCAAAATGACCAGAAAAGTGAACACAGTATACTTAAACATGTTACCTCTCGATATGAAAATGATTACAAACCGGTAAACAGGATAAATATAGAAATAGAGAGCGAGTTTCTCTGTTATTTTCACTGGGCTTCTTCCAACGGTCACGGAACATTGTCGAAGAAGAGGCTGCAGCAGAAGCACTCCGAAGGCCTTTCCAAGTGGTAGTGCGACGTACTCTAAACATGTAGACAGTGCATTCAGAAAGTTTTCAGACCCCTTTACTTTTTTCACATTTTGTTATGTTACAGCCTTATTCTAAAATGTATAAAAATGGTTTGTTTTCTCATCAATCTACACACAATACCCCATAAAGACAACACCAAGACAGGTTTTTAGAAATATTGGCAAAGTATATAATAAAAAAAAACAGAAATAACTTATTTACATAAAAATTCAGATCCTTTGCTATGATACTGGAAATTGAACTCAGGTGCATCCTGTTTCTATTAATCACCTTTAAGCTGTTTCTACAATTTGATTGGAGTCCACCTGTGGTAAATTCAATTGATTGGACATGATTTGGAAAGGCACACACTTGTCTATATAAGGTCCCACAGTTGACAACATGTCAGAGAAAAAAAGCCATGAGGTCAAAGGAATTGTCTGTAGAGCTCCGAGACAGAATTGTGTTGAGAGACAGATCTGGGGAAGGGTACCAAAACATTTCTGCAGCATTGAAGGTCCCCAAGAACACAGTGACCTTCATCATTCTTAAATGGAAGAAGTTTGGAACCACCAAGACTCTTCCTAGAGCTGGCCAATCAGGGGCCAATCAGGGGAAAAGGGCCTTGGTCAGGGATGTGACCAAGAACTCGATGGTCATTCTGACAGAGCTCCAGAGTTCCTCTGTGGAGATGGGAGAAACTTCAAGAAAGACAACCATCTCTGCAGTACTCCACCAATCAGGCCTTTATGGTAGAGTGACCAGACAGAAGTCACTCCTCAGTAAAAGGCACATGACAGCCCGCTTGAAGTTTACCAAAAGGCACCTAAAGGACTCTCAGACCATGAGAAACAAGATTCTCTGGTCTGATAAAACCAATATTGAACTCTTTGGCCTGAATGCCAAGCTTCACGTCTGGAGGACACTTGGCATGGTGGTGGCAGCATCATGTTGTGGGGATATTTTTCAGTGGCAGGGACTCAGAGACGAGTCAGGATTGAGTGAAAATTGAATGGAGCGAAGTGCAGAGAGATCCTTGATGGAAACATGCTCCAGAGCGCTCTGGACCTCAGACTGGGGTGAAGGTTCACCTTCCAACAGGACAACGACCCAAAGCACACAGCCAAGACAATGCAGGAGTGGCTTTGGGACAAGTCTCTGAATGTCTTTGAGTGGCCCAGCCAGATCCCGGACTTGAAGCCGATCTAACAGCTCTGGAGAGACATGAAAATACCTGTGCAGTGACGCTCCCCATCCAACCTGACATATCTTGAGAGGATTTGCAGAGAAGAATAGGAGAAACTCCCCAAATACAGGTGTACCAAGCTTGTAGCGTCATACCCAAGAAGACTCGAGGCTGTAATCACTGCCAAAGGTGCTGCAACAAAGTACTGAGAAAAGGGTCTGAATACTTATGCAAATGTGATATGAAAAACTATCTAAATAGTTTTTGCTTTGTCATTACGGGGTATTGTGTGTAAATTGACGAGGTAAAAACGATTTAATCCATTTTAGAATAAGGCTGTAACGTGACAAAATGTGGAAAAATTCAAGGGGTCTGAATAATTTCTGAATGCGCTGTATCACCATGGAGGACTACAATAATTAATAAATCATTATTTTTAACACACCTTAATTATTATACTCAGGTAGGCTATGTAGCCTTTTTACAGAATAGCATTACATAATTTGCAATTCCACATGTGGAAACATTGCTACTGCAAGATGTTAACACAAGCTTGTCACATAATATATAATAATATAATAATAATATAATAATATAATAATAATATAATAATAATATAATAATGTGAGGAGAATAACACTATTTCACCCCCACATCTGAACTTGCAATGTCACATGTGAAACTGCAAATGTGATTTTCACATGTTAATTTCACATGTTAATTTTCACATGTGAAATTGCAATTCACATGTGAGGTGAAATAGTGTTATCCTCCCACATGAGAAAAGGTGATGTTAACATGTGAACTCTAAATTTAATACATGTGAAAATGTGATTTCGCATGTGAAATCTAAGCCATTTCACTTTTGAAAATGGGCTTGTCACATGTGAAACTACACATTTCACTTGTCTTTTTTGCTTGGCGTGGTGCTCTCTCACTCTCTGCATGCTACGATACTGGACCAGGCCATTAAACTAACATTAAAGCAAGGAGTTGCTTCATAAAGCCAGATAGATCTGTCCTCTAGCAGAGCTAGTGGACTTTACAGACTTATTATAGAGACTAAAGTGATGCCAAGTGAGAACTACCACACCCTTTAAAAATGCTACATGGCCATTTCCACCCGTCCAATTGCTCAGCTCAAAAATGTGTGTGTGTGAGTGTGTGTGTGTCCAACATGATTGGAGTGTAGTAGAGAGAGGCCAGTAATGAATTGGACTGTATAATAAGCTACAGAGTTACTGTAGGGGTACCACCCCCATACGTTACTATGAAATATGTTCCCTCATATGGTTCAGTATGGAAAGCAGTTCTAGCAGCTATTGAGCTCTGTAGATCTGCACAGAATGGCATAACATTCCTCCCCGATAAGCTTTGACTAAGCCCAATTTTGAAGCTAAATTGATGCTGAATTGATAGTAATTTATCAGTCGTTGTAAATAAGATACAAATCTTAACTAACTTGACCTAGTTAAAAAAAATCTAAAAAGATAACATGGCAATTCTTGGCATATCTATTGTGTAACAAAGCCAAGCAATTCTACCTTTAGATGTTTGGCTTTCAGCACTGTAGCTGTACTGGAATGAATTCAAAACCATTTCAGAGAGGCTTCTGGCTGTTGGTAATAGTGCAATTAATCAAGGTGCTCTTTGATTTATCAGTAGCACCTTTAAACACCCTACCTCTTTAAGCCAATTCCTATGACCATAATCAGATGCCCAGTTCTATTACAAACCCTTTCTGAATAGCTGCGTACCTGGATCTGAGAAAGAAAGAAGGTCTGCAAGGCTCTACTCGTGAAGGCTGTTCACATTGCTACCTGAGGCTGCTATCGTTTTAATCACAGTATGATAATGGGACCTTATCTTCTCCTAATCAGCCTCCGCCTCTGAGTGTAAGACCATGGATGAAATCACTTATCATAGTAGATATTCTTCTGGTGTTGTGCAAAGAGTTTAGAACAAGTCAGGACTTGTTTCCAAGTCTCAGCTGCCCCGTGTAGTTCTGGTAATTCTCTTCGCTAAGCCTTAGAGCTACGTGGCCTGATGTCACGTGACCTCCGTTTCTTCCACAGTAGGAATTGGCTTAAAGATCTAACTGTAAATGGTTTTGTTTGTTTGTCTCTTCTGCTGGAGTCTCTTCCGGCATAGACCCGGATACCCACATATGGTGTTAGGCCTGGCCGACTTTAACTGTCTGTCTCACTGAGGCAGTTGGCAGAGTTAGTAGAGAGTGTGAATGACAGGATTAGCCAACACACACACACACACACACACACACACACACACACACACACACACACACACACACACACACACACACACACACACACACACACACACACACACACACACACACACACACACACACACACACACACACACACACACACACACACACACACACACACACACACTACTCATCCCCAGCCCTGCTAGTACACTGACCCATAATCTAACTAGGTGTGTAGATGTTGCTATTCCTGTCCCTGGTCACTTCTAGAAGTCTCCTGACTGAGCTACTACATTTGCAAGTGTATACAAATAGAGGAGCACTACTGTTGCCAAGTCTGAATTACAACTGAACTGAGCTTCAATCTGCATGTTCTCCAATCAACAATTAAACCCCCTCTAAATTGGCCCATTGTTGCTTTCTTTGCTATATGGAAATATTCATAGTTAAGGACTAGTTAACATTTCACTATGTGTTTCTTGCATAAAAAATTGGCCCATGCAGGTAGTGTACTATCAGACTAAAGTACACAGGAAATAGAGCTGAAGTACACAGGAAATACACTTACAATGTTGGCCAACAGGGATGTCTGTCCATCTGGGTGTTTTCTTTGTGTGGGGATGAAGATGAAGCAGATTGTGGGTGGGGATTGTATCCCCTGACCCCTGTCCTACTTTCAGTGAGAGTTGCATTGAATTATACACATAGGATTGGTGGATATAGGCTCTCTCATGATTACTCTGTGATGTATTGAGAGGCACTCAGGAAGAAGGCCAGTTCGTAGCTAATCCAGAGTGCGGGTGTCATCGGCCAATCTTCAGACAACTGCCAAGGTGGATAGAGTGTCAGTATGGCCCGGTATTTCTCATATAGTCACAGTGATGATGACTACCAGTCAATGGATCAGTGGCAGTGCAAGTGGTCCTGTGTGGCTTAGTCGGCAGAGCATGGTGCTTGCAACGCCAAGGGTTAAGGGGTTTGATTCCCGCTGGGGCTACCATATGTTAAAATGTATGTGAGCGTGACAGTGAGAAAAGAGTCCGCCAGATGGAATATTATATCTCAAGTGTGAAGACTCCAAGTTGGCCCACAGTTATCTCATCACAAGGACATCTTGTGTGACATTGAGAAGATGGTGGGTGTGTCTCTCTGCCCAGGCGTTGCTGACGCATGCTAGATCTTACCACGCCTGGATAAGGTATTTTACGTTTCAGCTAATCACATCATATTTTATCGCAATCTGGTGCCCGATTGCACAGTTGATGATGTGGCACGTGACCATTGACTGATGCATGCAACATCTGAGTTGGTGGAAAGTGACTGGTCGCGTTGATTGGTAAAATGCCTATCCAGACATTTGTAAGATCTGGCATGCGACAGCGACACGTGCAGAGGAACGCGCTCTATGGCATGCATCTCGATCTGATTGGCTGTCACAAGCCTACTGAGATGGGTTGTAAAAGAGCCTACTATACCAGTCAATGGGTGTTCTGTATGTGGGTATGCCAAGCATTCAAGAGCTGAAGTCACAACTTCTTTACCAAATAAAGTGTTAAGTTACTTCCCTCTAGTGGTGAATACCATAACATTATTATAATTATGAAATCTAACTCTCATCCAGCTTCTATCATATAATGAATGGACCAATCCCAGATATCTATTTACTTCCGAGGGGAATGTTCTGGGAGTTGCTGCTGGCAAATTCCCTCACCATATTGAGTTAATTACTTTGCAGAATGGATTCGTCCATAACCTTCCTCAACCTTTTCGCATCTCAATTCCAGTGAAACGCAGTACTTATCTGTGCAAACGCTGGCGCTGGGACTTGATGATAACCTGTCGAACACATCAAATATGTTAATAGATGCAATGTAATTAGAAGAGGTTGATGAGGAGTGGTGTCCCTGAACACAGATTGGATCCGGAGGAAAATGAAGTGTCTTTGTGTGTTGAACGAAACACTACACTTCCTTCTCATAAAAGCAGTGTTCCCTGCAGGATGTGACCCATATCATAACCAGTGCGTTTAAACAAATCTGATGGGTTGTACATGATGACTGAAACTGATCACTTTTTTGTGTGTCTTTTGAAACTTGAAACTTGTCCTCTATGTACAGCATGAGTGCCACCTTGTGGCAACGAGCCCAACATTACATTTTTGTTGAGCTTTTAAATGGTAAGCTAAGGGGATCAATGGAATAACTTGTTAACCTAAAGCCCCACGCTAATACATGACTTACAAGCAATATACATATATCCCAGTTGAAGTAGAAATCTACCAATTGGAGAAGGAAAGAGAATGGAAGAGGAAGAGAGAAAAGTGGAGATAAGGGGACAGAATAAGAAAGAAGGAGAGAGAAGGAGAGAGAAGGGGAGAGACGAGAACATACTGAGATTACCAAACCTCAGTGTTGTTTTCTTAGTTCTACCCCTGGTTACTCCCCCAGTCAGTGTCCAGACCACTAGCGCTCCCTACACTCTGCCAGGGATGAGTCAGCCACTTGGCAAACCTTTTCAACTCAGCGAGAGGCTCTGACCTATAGCCATGGTTACAGCAAAACACAGGGAGACCGCATTATCTCACTCTACAAAAGGTGACATCTCTCTTTTGGAGAGTTACAGCGAGACAATGTTTTTATAAACATTTTAAGAGTTATTTAACTTGTAAGATGTAAAAAAATAAAAAAGCTTTTTCCATAATAGAGGTGGGGTGAGCACTTTCTTATTGTTTCAATTAAGGACTTTTGCTTTCAGCCACAAGTATAACATATCTGTCTACCAACATCTCCAAGCCATATAATCCAGTTTTGGGGTTAGGTTAACACCAGTATCAATAGTAATATTAAAGACGACGATGGATAGCTAGCCGATGTGGACAAGGAATGACAGCCACACTCACCTCCTGGTACTACAACTCCTGCCCTGAGATGACTAGTCAATGGGAGCACGTGATTGGTTGCTTGGCTAGTCTTTACAGAGCCCTGTTTGTTGTGTCTTCACTACTATCCCAGCATCCCCCACCACCGTGGCTCATCATATGCATCTCTTCAAGATGGGAAGTCACAAGTCCACCAGAACCCATCAGACCCAATAGGAACACAACACTCTTCATCTTGATCTGTATGAATCCTCTTACTTGATATGTGATACACTGAAATAATCATGCATTCATCATTACACCGATTTGTTTGTGCTTAAAGGAGAGAGAGAGAGAGAGAGAGAGAGAGAGAGAGAGAGAGAGAGAGAGAGAGAGAGAGAGAGAGAGAGAGAGAGAGAGAGAGAGAGAGAGAGAGAGAGAGAGAGAGAGAGAGAGAGAGAGAGAGAGAGAGAGAGAGAGAGAGAGAGAGAGAGAGAGAGAGAGAGAGAGAGAGAGAGAGAGAGAGAGAGAGAGAGAGAGAGAGAATTCTCAGCTCGGGGTCACATTGACAACTCTATCACCTACCTGCCCAACAGTCCTGTCGGGTCATTGGTTAGAGTGCAATTTGATATGATCAGATGATTGTTCGGTATTGGGTGGATTTTTCTCTGAGCTCAGCTGAAATCATCTAGAAAAACTCAACCTCAACCTCCTACCAATAGCATTTTCCAGAGCGTAGTTTGTTTTATGCTTAATTAATGAGTTAGAGAGAGAAGAGGTATGAAAATGATAGATCATGGATTTGACTGGATCAGTTTATATAATCATCTGACTACAATGACTGTAGACAGTCTTTCAAAGCAAGCAACGCTGCGTTCTACACACAAGAACAACTGTTTTCAGTGGACAATGGTCAACTGTTGTCAGAAGCATGTGAAATATATTTCGGAAGAGACAAAGAAACATTTATCATGAAGTAAAAATCACTTTCTCCCAAACGCTTCCTGAGAAGAATGCAAAACAGATGCTGGCCAGAAAGTTGAGGGAGTTCGTGGGAGGGTGAAGTCAGTAGAACAGGAATTCAATGTGTTCTGGAACTTGATCAAAACATTTTTTAACCTCTTTTAATGAAATGGTAAGGGATTATGTTGTTACTGTAGGTTAAGCTTTTTGTAGTTTATGCATACCTACACTTTGGACACCTCATATTTGGAAGTCTTAGCTCAATAGTAAATCAACTAAATCCGAGCCCTCCTATTTCTGCTCTAGTTAACTGTAACACTTATCATTCCTACAGTTCAGGCATCTATTCATAATGGTGAAACACGACAGCATATTTCACTTCTTTTTTTTGACATGAGCTTGACATGAATGGCTGTGCCTACTCAGTAGTCAGGGGGTGTATAGGGCACACGTCTGGCCAACTCCACAAGTGAAAAGAAATGTGTTCATTAACATGCACAACCATCCATTTCCTCTGAAACAGGCCATTGTCTCAGACAAAACGTCGGTGGGGATTGTGGCAACCAGAAGGTCCTAAAGTCTAAGAGATCAATACAAATGGCCATGCATGGAAAATCCTCTTCACAATCACAGGTAAAGTGGTTTAACGGTGGAGGTTAGGAAGGCGCATAGGGGGAGAGGGTGAAAGTCCTCTTTGTTTGTTTTGCCTAATTCGTTGGACAATGCTTTCAAGGCCTGTGCAATCATATGAACATTAGATAGCCTATTATAATATAGTGCAATCTAGTGTTATCCCTTTCTTACACATCAGTTGTAAACCTGGAAGCTCAAATTCAGCTCAATGTCATACAAAAGAATGGTATTCAAACAACACTGTAAATGGACCACTATAACATGGTAAAAGACTGGCATAGCCATCAATGGTGAATTCTGTGTGAGAATACAGTGGAGTGAGAGGGTGAAAAAGAGCCTATTGGTCAGTGTGCTGGACTGGCAGGGTGGTTGACCAGAGGCACTAGGCCCTCCCCACACCAACTATAAAAGCCTATACTCTTTGTCCCTCCACAGCCACTACTCACTCTCATCCGCAAATAACCTTTGTTCCAGTCCGAGACTCACTGGTAAGTCAAGATGTTCTACTGTATCTGCTTGTTTGGAGGCATTCGTTCATGGACTTTGATTTGGGGATTTGTATAGTGTAATGACAGGCTTAAAAGGTTATTTTAAATTGTACGAGTATCTTCATTACTCCCCGCTAATCACTGAGCTGTCCTTTTGTTGTTGTTGAGAGAGAGGTCTGAGAGATAGAATGTCATCATGTGATGTATTTAAGTTACATGACTGCTTACAGGTGTAGGATCTTAATGTTTTATCACCCTGTTTGCAGGTTCCTCCAACGAAGGAAACGTCTTGTAGTATATTTGTGGTATATTTGAGGTTTCAAAATGCTTCGGAAGTTTGTCATTTCCACTTTGACCTTTCAGACTTGATTTTCCCTGATGAGAAATGTTTCAACCCCTACGAAAAAAATGTCCATTTGGTTATTATCCCCATAATAATTCATATTTCCTGTTGCTGCGGGACTATTTCCCTGCTGTAGCAAACTCAAATGAATTAAGACCGTGTTGTTTATGTCACATGCTAGGCCTAGAGATGAAATGCTTTTTTGCTCTACTTTGTAGATCGCATTACAAACCACAATGACTGATCTGGAGAGTTCACTGGCCACCATCATGGAGGTGTTCCATAAGTATGCAGAGAAAGAAGGGGACAAGCACAAACTGAAGAAATGTGAACTGAAAGACTTGATCAATGAGGAGCTGCCAGCCCTTACAGGGGTGAGTATATCACTACCACATTTTCACTACAATATTTAATACGTTGTTGTTTAAATTGAACATGCGTTTTGGATCTAGGCTATGTTTACAGCGTATGTGCATTTATCAATAAATCATAGGTCTACAGACTTTGTTGCACTAAGCTCATGAGGCCTTCGTACATTATTATTCTAGAATCAATGGGTGAAATGACCATAAACCAGCCGTAAATATTGCCGAATGCACCTTTAGCCAATCAAATATGACCATATCTTATCTACTGTTTTTGCCCTCAGCAAGTGAAGGACCAGGCCACTATGGACAGTTTGATGGAGAGCCTGGACACGGATGGAGACTCGGAATTGGACTTCCAAGAGTTCATGACATTTATCACCATGGTAACTGTCTGTTGCCATGATTTCTGCGAGCACCATGAGGACGAGTAGCTAGGCACCAGTTAAACAAGAGAGAGAGAGAGAAAGCGAGTAAATTATGAAGTAGGAACTTTAGTTTGATACAAAAAAAATAAATGTCAATGAAAACGTTGTATTTTTCCTGTTGGTCCCATTTAGTTTCAATAGGTTTCTTATACCCTGTTTGCCTACAAAGGGTTAACGCACTTTGTTTCATTGCCTGTGTCTTGTCAGAGCTGACAAAACCAAATTGGTTTAGTACTGAAACATCATAGAATAGCTTTTGCCAACAAACCATAGAGTACTTTCCTTGTTATACTGTAAAGCTAAGCCCCAAGGTAATAGACTCATGCATTTCTGCGGCTCTAAATTGGTTAAAGTGTTATCACTAACAATGCATGTATAATCAGCTACGTTGGACGTGGTTAGGCAAGTAAAAACAAGTATTCTCCAGTTTGATTTTGAACCCAAAAAATGTTGACGAACTCCAGCCATTATCTTGAACTGAATTCTGTTTTTATGAAAGTTGTTTTCAAATTGAACTGTGCTTTGTGAGATGCTATTAAAAGTATAACATAGAGAATCAATAAAGATGATCCAGTGAATACAAGGACATGCTTTTCACCAGTTACACCATGTCCTTTTTTACTTGAGATTCATACCATTCATATGTCTGTCTCTTGTAGAAAAGTTGTGATGTGTGCCCCTGAGTGGCAGTGTTGCTCCGTGGCAAAAGCATTGGCACCTACTGGACCTAGCGACTGTGTAAAAATATATTGAATCGGCGACACGGAGAATGTATACATCTCCCTGATGCATCCTCAGTAAACATCTCCATACTATCATGACTACGTGCCATACGTGCTACCTCTTGATGTCTGTCACCAATTCTGTGTTTCAACTGTGCTGGGAATGAAGAGACAGTGAAAGCAATAAACGGAGTGGTCCCACTGAGCCAATGGCAACGCTCTCCTGGGAGACCATGTTCTCAGAAAGTATAAACACAACGGCTGACACAAGATGAGATTTTTCTCTCTGAAAAAAAAAACAGTACATCAAAATACCTTTTTAGAATGGACACGTACAGGGTCAATAGTTTTGTGACGTGATGGGTTAAACGTGGACAACATTGACCAGTTCACTGTAGTGAGGGGGGTTCGCAGAGGTGCTAGGCTCCCCGTCCGTAAGTAAGAGCATTTCACTTTTTAAAAAAATTAAACAGCATTCTCCTGTAATCTAGAGCCATAATCATTACGCTTGGATCGATGTCAAAAGGTACATGTTTATTTTGATGCACGTCTAAGCATACCTCTTGAGCTGTCTGTGTCCCTCTGAATGGTGGTTAATTTTTAAAAGAAACAACCTGCGCGTCTCTGCTAAAAAGAAGAGTAAGAAGATTGAAAGGAATGTGAGTCCTATTCAGTACGTCTAGTTATTGCCTTCTTTTCTAAAGTCTACCAACATTGCCAGCTAAGAGAGTCAAACGAGCTAGCCGCTCTAACGCGCTAGTCTGAAATGGCTTTTTTCCTATGGACATGACACCGCTGGGGACAGTATACGTATTGTGGATGTAAAATGTCAAAAAGTATTTACGCACACGGGACATAAAAGCCTCATTTAAACACCCTTCAACACAGGCTGCTGCATCTGGTGCTGAAACATAACGTAATGGTCTGGAGAGCTGCCTCAGCCCCCAGTGTGAGACCAGGAAATAAAGTGGATGGGCAGTGCTCCAAAACTCTGAGGGAACATTGTGAGTTGGCAAATAGCTTGTTTTTACTCCTCAACAGAGACAGACGTTAATGGCATTTGGGGAAAAGTTTTAATTGGACTATCAATCTCTGACGCACTTCCTTGATGGATTCCTGGTCCTTTTGACGCGACTAGGCGAGATGTATGTGTTGCGTGTGAGAATAGACAGCAGAATGTTACCATGCACACGGTGCATCTGTTAAAACATGCATGCACCTGAGTGCATGATCAGAAAATGCATCCTTCTTACTGGTTGCGGCCATCTTAATTGGCAGGGCCTCATTGGATGATGGCCTGTGGTACATCCCTGCTACCCTTTGAGCGGGCGCAGATGGAGAGATGTAGGGATGTGGTCCTGTCGTGTCCTCTGTCAAAGGCTTAATAAACTGCCTATTAGAGATTCTCTCCAAGGTGCACTGTCGTGCACCTTATTCAAAGAGCAAAATAACCTTTGAACCAGGAATGCAACTGTATGTGTGCGCCTACGTTGTTCACCTGTGGTGGTCACACCAAAAAAAAACGTCTGCTTGGCCACGGTGTCTAATGAGTCGGTCCAACTTGGAACATATTGTTCAACATAAATGGCAATAATAAGAATCATGAAGCTGCATCATCAGTCCCATCAGACCCTTCAACACATCCCAAGGAGCTGCAGGTAACAGCTGGGCTTGAATATTGTGTAGTGGACGTGTTGTGGAAATGGAATGTTGAGACACCAAACAGATGGTCCAAAAATAGCTCCAGCTGTTTCATTACTTGAGTGGACTGTAAATAGACCTTATTCACATGGGATATTCCCACTGGAATCAGATCATATATATATTGGCTTTGTCTCCATACACAGCTGTACATACATATGATAGATCTCGTATCCAATCACTTAGACATTAGCTGGAACGTAGAGATGGGACCTCCTTTTAATCTCTCCATAATTCTTTGCAATCTAGATTACATTATGCTACTCTTGGTAAACAAAGGGATTAGTAACTGTACAGGTGTTTTTTTGCGCTGGACAGGATCATTATATGCCTTCAATTCCTGTTCTATTCAAAGATGACAAAGCATAAATTTGCAGATAATTCTTTGAGTTTATTTACTATATATGAACTGCTGGTGCAGTGTGTGTGTGTGTGTGTGTGTGTGTGTGTGTGTGTGTGTGTGTGTGTGTGTGTGCGTGCGTGTGTGTGTGTGTGTGTGTGTGTGTGTGTGTGTGTGTGTGTGTGTGTGTGTGTGTGTGTGTGTGTGTGTGTGTGTGTGTGTTGAGCAATACTGTTCCTGATCCAACAATGCGCCTAACTGGAAAATAAATTGAGTTCCACTGCAATTCATTCTGGGAGTTGATCTAGGAGAGCTGTGATGGGGACTCTGTGGGGTAAATTGAATGCCATTTAAATTCCCATCAACCCATCTGTTCTGTTTATTACCCCCTGTTGAAGTTTGGACATTGGACGTGACGTTTCAACGCTGAAATACTCTGGAAAAACCATCTCTGTAGAAGCTACCTATGAATATGACATACTGTGGGAACAAATGATGCAATGACAATATTCCCTGTGTTAATAGGTTATTAATGGACTATCAGCATGTCGCAGTATCAGTCTTCTCTCTTTACCTGTGTCCCAAATAAGCACCCTATTCCCTATTTAGAGCACTGATTTTGACCAGGGCCCATAGGGTAGTGCACAAAAGAAGTGCAATATGTAGGGAAAAGGGTACCATTTGGGACATATCCATTGTGTCTCTGCAACACATTGTCGTGGCATGACAGTGCATCTCCCCTGTTGGGACCAGCAAGGTCTAAAGTGGAAATGGGGAGCATTGTCACTCTGGTGGGTCGATTGCTTGTTCCTTTTCCCATAGTCACCAACTGAGGAACCATCTGTTTCATGGAACTAGATAGGTTACCACAATGGGACTCAATGACAATTACTGACATAGACTGACATAGACTGACTGACTGTGGAACTTTAATTAATGACAGTCAGGCACCAATGGTGACTTTCCTTTCATGACGTACAGTATATGTAAAAATGTTAGTATTTTTAATATTATGTTAATGTTAATATTATATTGCTGTTACCATGCCACCAATGGTAACAGCGATCCTAAGGAACCAAGGGCATAAAAAAAATCATTGGCATCTCCATTGGGCGATGGTATTGTCAGCCACGGGTGGTTTTTGGCTGACTGTCACAGATTGGCATTAATTGTCATGAATCTTGACCTGGAGGCAGCTCTGCAGAGTTGTCACTAGCTAGCACAGCCACAAAGTAACATAATTAAGAACTTTTTTTTGCAATATAGACAATTTTGACTTTGCAGCTGGCCCATCTAGTGTAAATCACAGCCACAAAGTAACATAATTAAGAACTTTTTTTTGCAATATCGACAATTTTGACTTTGCAGCTGGCCCATCTAGTGTAAATCACTCAGGTCTGCCTCCAGGGAAGATTAGTGACAATAAACGTCAAGCTGCCTGTGGGTCCGGCCATGGAGGATTGGGAAAATGTCAGTGACAACTTGTTACTTTTTTACTCTGGACAAGTCCCCCACTTTATCATCACCACAAAGGTAAAGATTTGTGTTCAGTGAGTGTTTCAGGTAAACCGACTGATTAATTTAATTAATGAGTGACTGAGAGATTAAGAAAACATCGCCCCAGGGCAAGCATAACAGTATTTCCAGTTCGTCCACCCCTGAGACAATATTATCAAGTTTCAAATATCTTAAGATCTGTTCTACAGGGAGAAGAATAGACATCTAAATCTATTAAATCAAGTGAACATGAACCTGGTTCGCCGTGGGCAAAACTGGTTGGAATGACATCAATTCGACCAGGCTTCTATTAGCTTTTAATCCACAAAAAGTGAAGCTTTTGCGAAAAGATAAGAATCATAGGTAATGCCCACTAATCAATTGCATTCAATGTACAGAGCAATTGTGTTGTCACGCCCTGACCTTAGAGATCCTTTAAATTCTCTATTTGGTAGGTCAGGGTGTGACTAGGGTGGGAAATCTATGTTTATATTTCTTTGTTGGCGGAGTATGGTTCCCAATCAGAGGCAGCTGTCTATCTGATTGGAGATCATACTTAGGCAGCTCTTTTTCCCACCTTCTGTTGTGGGATATTGTCTTTGTGTGTTTCATGTGTTTGGACTCCTAGCTTTATGTTCGTTGAGCTGTTTATTGTTTTTGGTGGAACATTTAAAATGAAAAGAAAATGTACGCCTACCACGCTGCACCTTGGTCTCCTTTTAACGACGGACGTTACATGCGTCAACATCGATATGCATTTGAAATTAATCAACAGGTTTCTGGTTTTAATGACATTGAATAGTTTTGCACACTGGTTTGGAGGAAATATTTCCCTTTCAGCGACAATTGGTATCTGTTTTTTAGTAAGGAAGAAAAGGAAGTTTCATTCCAAATCGCTATATATCCATTTTCAGAAATGTTGGTAAATGAACTTTTGTTGTTTAAAAGGATCTGACCCTTTGTTACTTACAACCTCATGCTAATCACATTAGCCTATGTTAGCTCAACCGTCCAGTGGGGTGGGGGTGGGTGGGTGGTGTTAAAGAAATGATGAAAGAGATTGGCGTGTTTTTTCACTATCCAATCAAGGCATGGGGTTGTTCAATGACAGACTTGATGGTTTAATTTCAGTACTGCAAGTTTTTACACAGTCAAATGTAACAAATAAATTTACATTTACATTTAAGTCATTTAGCAGACGCTCTTATCCAGAGCGACTTACAAATTGGTGCATACACCTTATGACAACCAGTGGAACAGCCACTTGCATCTAAATCTTGTTGGGGGAGAAGGGGGGAGAAGGATTACTTACCCTTACTTACCCTATCCTAGGTATTCCTTGAAGAGGTGGGGTTTCAGGTGTCTCCGGAAGGTGGTGATTGATTCCGCTGTCCTGGCGTCGTGAGGGAGTTTGTTCCACCATTGGGGGCCAGAGCAGCGAACAGTTTTGACTGGGCTGAGCGGGAACTGACTTCCTCAGTGGTAGGGAGGCTGGATGAACGCAGTGCCCTTGTTTGGGTGTAGGGCCTGAAGAGCCTGGAGGTACTGAGGTGCACAGCTCCGTAGGCGAGCACCATGGTCTTGTAGCGGATGCAGCTTCAACTGTGGAGAGCGGAGGAGCGGGGTTGAGAGAACTTGGGAAGGTTGAACACCAGACGGGCTGCGGCGTTCTGGATGAGTTGTAGGGGTTTAATGGCACAGGCAGGGAGCCCAGCCAACAGCGAGTTGCAGTAATCAAGACGGGAGATGACAAGTGCCTGTAAATGCATGTTTTATAAAGAAATGTACAAATGATACATTTGTGAAATATAAAAAGAAACTCAATTCAATACAGTAATATGAGATCTGTACGTAAACATTTAGCAGATGCTATTATCCAGAGTGACTTACAGCCAGTGCATTCATTTTACGATAGCTAGGTGAGACAGAGAACACTCCATTCCAGCTAAATAATAGATATATAGCATTTTACAAAAATAATTCTGAAATGTATGAATAAAAAAATCTGAGAACAGTAATATTTTACACACACATGAAGGTAATCATTTCTGATGAAAAAACACAAATGTGAAACATTTTTGGATATAGTGTTTAGGAAACAAACTCCGTAAATATACTACACTATAAATCCTGCTGGTCCAGTGATACATTACCCGCATCATCTATCAGCCATGCAGATAGATCTCCAGTGATACATTACCCGCATCATCTATCAGCCATGCAGATAGATCTCCAGTGATACATTACCCGCATCATCTATCAGCCATGCAGATAGATCTCCAGTGATACATTACCCGCATCATCTATCAGCCATGCAGATAGATCTCCAGTGATACATTACCCGCATCATCTATCAGCCATGCAGATAGATCTCCAGTGATACATTACCCGCATCATCTATCAGCCATGCAGATAGATCTCCAGTGATACATTACCCGCATCATCTATCAGCCATGCAGATAGATCTCCAGTGATACATTACCCGCATCATTTATCAGCCATGCAGATAGATCTCCAGTGAGCTGTAGTGGCCTTGTAAACAGTGCAGCAGATGCAGATGTGGGCCAGAGGACAGCGACAGCCCCAGGTATGAAAGCCACATGGACATTTAAATCCATAAGCCTCTAAATACCTCTATGGGGAGTGACTTCCACAGCAGGGTGGGACTCAAGGATGATCTCTCTTCTTCTGTTTCCAAGGATAATTTTTAAAAAGTACTACGTCTGGCCGAGGTTCAAGGATAAGCATACGATAAACATACATCAGGCCGATCTGCACCAGATAAGACTACTACTGGGGTGAAAAGGTGTTTTTTTTGTCCAGGGATATGCTTAATCTGGGTCTGGTAAACTCCTAACCAACATTTTCCTGGTATTTCTGGTACCATTGGAGCTGTTTTGAGAATGATTATAGCCCCTGACAGGAGAGCTATATTTATGTCATTATATTAATACCATAAAATCATGCATGTGGGTCAGGGTTGTCATCTGGGGACCATGAAGACCAATCATCAAGTTATCGCTGCATTTACTGTAAAGCACTTTTTTTTGTGACGATAAACCTTTGCTTAGAGGAGTCATCATGGTTTCATTATGTTGGCATGGCCAGATGACTCTTGGCTCCTGGAATAATGTACCTTTAACATTTTTGTAATGGCATTTTGATGAAAGCTGCAGCAACATCGGTCATTGTCCTAGTTGTGGATCATGAGGATAATATCACTATCATGATGCCACTGCAGGCATACAGATCTACAGATCATAGACTGGTTTTGTACAGGTGAGAGGACTATATTCTACTTGTTAAACTCAGATCTATAATCCGAGATCTTGAATTTGAAGTGCACACTGCAAAGCTTCCAAAGTCTGTCTTTAGCCCCACAAACACTTGCTTTCAAGTTAAAACTCTGTAGACACATAAACTCATGACTTACATATCTGAGAGCACAGTTGTACCCTTGGATTTCAAACGTCAACAACATAGACAAACTCGGGTAGACGTTTACCCTTACACAATGCAATCTGCTCAAATGTTCCTGTGAAGTTGCAGAGCAGGTGGAACGTTGAAGAGTTATGGGGATAGCTTGGCTTCTCTGTGACATTCGTTAATGTAACTGGCATCCCCCGGGTTTACATCCAATCTGCAGGTACCAGCCTGAGGCAATAAAGTCCATTTCGACTAAAAGTAGGCTAAAGTTATCTGGACTGAAATTTCAAATTAATAAAACATTAATGACAATATGATTTATCCAAGGTTGGATGTTCAGACTTTAATCAGATAGCGGGTCTTACAAAGGGTCATATTACATATTATTAATAGATTGTCTATTGAATGGCATGTGTAATGATGATATCGAGGATACGACCTGCCATTATATGATATCCATACACGGAATCAGGCGATTTGACCTCTATTATAAAGGTTTCTCTGTATTTAAAATGAATTGAACACTTAGGCAGTGAATGTCTTTGCCACAAGTCCATCAACAGGTTCCTTCCACATCTCCAATATTTGGAGAAACTGTTAGAGGGCCTGGTTGTTGGTTGTACCATCTCGTGTATAACCGACCCATTGGCACATCATGCCTGGCTGTGTCTAAACGAATGCAACCAAACTGATTGATCAACCGTCCAAATGAAATAATACTGTCTGCTGCTGCTGCTGCTGCTGGGCAGGGTAGTGGGCAGTTGGGCACCGGAACTGTCTCAAGCCCAGAGCAGATGATCACTCATGGCCAGATCATTTCCCCCCTTGCCTCAACGGACAGATTTTTAGGAACCCAGCCATATTTTACATTACAGCAATGAAATAGTGAAATATAAATTATAATCTGACATAGACAAGTGGACATTCACGGGAAGCACACACGCATACACACACGCACACGCACATGCACACACACACACACGCACACGCACACGCACACACACACACACACGCACACACACATACACACACACACACACACACACACACACACACACACACACACACACACACACACACACACACACACACACACACACACACACACACACACACACACACACACACACCCCTAAAGCTAATACACAGATTTGTTTGAGGACACAATCCTGGTGTCTCTGGAACGCTGTATCCTGCCCTCCCCTGGGCATACCCTTCCATCATGCTCTCTCAGTCCTTGGATAAACAGACATCCCGCCAGGACCGCCTGAAATTGATTGTGCGTTTGCTGAGATTAAAGTGCTGTCTGGGAACACGGCGTGGGGAGGCTATTGAAAACTGGTAATGAAATTAATGGAAGCATGAACATGCACTGTAACAGAAAACTGTCATTTAAGGTATAATCAACAGTCAACAAAAAAAAACATTTAAATGTTTTACTATTTACTGCACACTGTAAATTATGTTGCATTGTGGGGAAATTGCTGTATTTCGAATGGTACTGTAATTCCACCTCACAGAATACAGTACCGTATCTGTAGAAGGCAAAAACATTTTGACCGCTAGTGGGTGCATGGTATTGTTGTTTCTGTTTGATTAACACATTTTGAGGTATGCCTTGTAAGAGTCTATATTTGTTGCACCCGTGAGTGAGAATGCTGTAACCAATTTAACTCATATGTGGTTATTTTGCCCCATCAATTTCATATGTATACTGGACAGAGTGGAGTGGCAGCAAGTCATTAATTGTAATGTGTATGCTGGGAGTGGGGAAGCAAGTACAAGGAGCGCAAATGTAATAGTAAATAGAACATAGTACGAAACACGAAAAGCGTACAGTCATGAAAGAGAAACAGAGTCGATAACGCCTCAGTAAAGAACCAAGGGGAATGACAGATATAGGGGAGGTAATCAGGAAGGTGATGGAGTCCAGGTGTGTGTCATGAGGTGCAGATGGTGGCAAGTGTCGCGTAATGATGTGGCAACGTTGAGCGCCGGAGAGGGGGAGCGGGACTAAACTTGACAAGCATTTTGCCATGTCCTTTTGGTCTGGTTTGCCCTGTAGCCGCTGCCAGTTTTTTCAAAGGCCTCTAGAAGTGCAAGTTATATAAAACACCAAATATGCATTAATATGCTGCAATGTGTTAACACTGTACCTAGCAGCCAACCTGCATGCACCACTCCCTTGTAATTACAGTAAAATACTGTGAAATACAAACTCCTCCCCTAAATCAATTTCATTCATTCATCCATTCATTCATTTATTCATTCATTCATTCCGATTACGGTAGCATTGACTTTTTTTTTTTTTCAGTATAATACAGTCAATTTTACAGTATTGCAGTGTATGTCATTATACAGTACTTGATTTTGTACAGTATTTATATTGCAGAAGGTGTACTGGGCAGCAGGGTAGCTTAGTGGTTAGAGCGTTGGACTAGTAACCGGAAGGTTGCAAGTTCAAATCCCCGAGCTGACAAGGTACAAATCTGTCGTTCTGCCCCTGAACAGGCAGTTAACCCACTGTTCCTAGGCTGTCATTGAAAATAAGAAGTTGCCTAGTTAAATAAAGGTAAAAAAAATAAAAAATAATGAAATTCAGAATTTTACTTGCCACCAAGCTGCCTGGAAATGCAAATCAAATCAAATTGTATTAGTCACGTAGACCTTACAGTGAAATTCTTACTTATGAGCCCCTAACAATAATGCAGTTAAAAAACAATACAAATAAAATACGAATAAGAATAAGAAATGAAAGGAACAAGTACTTAAGGAGCAGCAGTAAAATAACAATAGCAAGGCTATATACAGGAGGTTACCGGTAAAGAGTTAGAGTGCGGGGGCACCGGTTAGTCGAGGTAATATGTACATGTAGGTAGAGTTATTAAAGTGACTATGCATAGTGTCGTGTCTTTGGCATCATTAAAGTGAAGACTTATTTTATCAATTCAATTCTCTGTAGTTATTATTACGTGATTAAAGTAATCATGTAAATGTAATTAACTAGGAAGTCGGGACACCAAGGAAAATCTTAAGATTACAACGTTATAATTTTCCTAATATAACTCCAGATATTTTCATATCTGATCAATTAGTCTTCTAAAGAATTAATTATTCTTTACCTCACGTTAGTCTCAATCCAAACATTGTACATTGTTGGTTATCTGCACGAACCCAGCCTTTACTATGAATCATCCATACATCAATTGTCTTAATCATTTATTTACTAACTAAATAATCACAGAAATGCATTAACAAACAAATAGTAGATATGGTTACAAGGAAATGATTAGGGGAGGTTCCCTAGTGGGCAAAGGCGATATGACAGCTTGGTGGACAAAGGGAAGTGGGTGTGGACTGAGAATGACAGGAAAGACAAAAATGAGGAATTTACGACCTGAGATAACAGAACCTGGGTGTTAGAGGAAGAGAGGGGGAAGCCACTCGCTATACCCAAAGAAGGCCACGTCATGACAATAGATAATAACAGAGAGTAGCAGCGGCGTTCCGGGTGGGCAATGCAAATAGTCTAGGTAGCCATTTGATTAGCTGTTCAGGAGACTTATGGCTTGGGGGTAGAAGCTGTTTAGAAGCTTCTTGGACCTAGACTTGGCACTCCAGTACCGCTTGCCGTGTGGTAGCAGAGAGAACAGTCTATGATTAGGGTGGTTGGAGTCCTTGACAATTTTTATGGCCTTCCTCTGACACAGCCTGGTATAGAGGTCCTGGATGGCCGGAAGGTTTGGCCCAGTGATGTACTGGGCCATAGGCACTACCTTCTGTAGTGCCTTGTTGTCAGATGGCGAGCAATTGCCATACCAGACAGTCATGCAACCAGTCAGGATGCTCTCGATGGTGCAGCTGTAGAACCTTTTGAGGATCTGAGCACCCATGCCAAATATTTTCAGTCTCCTTAGGGGAAATAGGTTTTGTTGTGCCCTCTTCACGACTGTCTTGGTGTGCTTTGACCATGTTAGTTTGTTGGTGATGTGGACACCAAAGGACTTGAAGCTCTCAACCTGCTGCACTACAGCCCCGTCAATGAGAATGAGTCCTATTGTTCTTGTAGTCCACAATCATCACCTTTGTCTTGGTCACGTTGAGGGAGAGGTTGTTGTCCTGGCTCCACACGGCCAGGTCTCTGACCTCCTCCCTGTAGACTGTCTTGTTGTTGTCGGTGATCAGGCCTGCCACTGTTGTGTCATCTGCAAACTTACATTTGTTGAAGGCGTGCCTGGCCATGTAGTCATGAGTGAACAGGGAGTACAGGAGGAGACTGACTTGGCGGATGTGTTGTTACCTACCCTTACCACCTGGGGGTGGCCCGTCAGGAAGTCCAGGATCCAGTTGCAGAGGGAGGTCTTTAGTGCCAGGGTTCTTAGCTTAGTGATGAGCTTTGAGGGCACTATTGTGTTGAATGATGAGTTGTAGTCAATGAATAGCATTCTCAAATAGGTGTTCCCATTGTCTAGGTGGGAAAGGGCAGTGTGGAGTGCAATAGAGATTGCATAATTTGTGGATCTGTTAGGGAGGTATGCAAATTGGAGTGGGTCTAGGGTTTCTGGAATAAGTGTGTTGATGTGAGTCATGACCTGCCTTTCAAAGCTACAGATGTGAGTGCTACTGGTCGGTAGTCATTTAGGCAGGTTACCTTAGTGTTCTTGGGCACAGGGACTATGGTGGTCTGCTTAAAACATGTTGGTATTACAGACTCGAAAAAGGGAGAGGTTGAAATGTTACTAAGACACTTGCCAGTTGGTCAGCGTGTGCTCGCAGTACATGTCTTGGTAATCCGTCTGGCCCTGCGGCCTTGTGAATGTTGACCTGTTTAAAGGTCTTATTAACATCGGCAGCAGAGAGCATGATCACAGAGTCATTCCAGAACAGCTGGTGCTCTCATGCATGTTTCAGTGTTATTTGCCTCGAAGCGAGCATAGAAGTAGTTCAGCTCGTCTGTTAGGCTCATGCCACCGGGCAGCTCTCGGCTGTGCTTACCTTTGTAGTCTGTAATGGTTTGCAAGCCCTGCCACATCCGACGAGCGTCAGAGCTGATGTAGTACGATTCGATCTTAGTCCTGTTATGACGCTTTGCCTGTTTTTAAAATGTATTTATTTCATCTTTATTAAACCAGGGAAAGCCCATTGAGACCCAGCATCTCTTTTTCAAGGGAGACCTGGCCAAGAAGGCAGCAACAATCAATACATTACATAATTAAAACATACAAAAATGCAATACAACAACATGATCCAGCCAAAAAAAAGCATTTTACACTCCTCTGTAACAGAGTTTCCCATCAATATTTTAAATTAATTCAGTGGCACTAACATATCTAGATGAAACATGGATTCTAGATTATTCCATGCATCTGGCGCACAAGAAGAGAAGGCAGAGAAAAGTGGCCTGAACAAACTTCTTTCCAGCCATAAGAAGCAAGCCTTATTACAAAAATAAAAACCCAATTTCAATTTAAGCTGTGTCACAAGATTATCCACATGAACTTTAAAGGACATCTTGTCATCCAACCAAATACCTAGGTATTTGTAGGTTGACGTTTTTTCAATGGATAAGCCACCTGATGTGACAATGCTAACGTTCTCTGGCAGAATTCTAGATCTGGTAAAGGTCATGAATTTAGTTTTTTGTACATTCAAGACCAGTTTGAGACCATAAAAGGAGGCCTGCAGTGACTGAAAAGCAGTCTGGAGCTCTTCAACAGCCTGAACCAGAGAAGGAGCACATGAATACATAACTGTATCATCTGCATATAGATGTAACTTTGCTGGTTGCATCCCTTTTCCCAAATTATTTTAAAAAATTGAGAACAACACAGGAACTAAAATGGAACCCTGGGGCACACCTCTATTAATCTCAAGAAAGCTAGACTTGTGATTGTCAGAATATACCCATTGTAATTCTGCCAGAAAGATAGTTTCGAAACCAATTTACTGCCCCTTCACTGAAACCAATGTTTCTGAGTCTATCTAATTCATGGTGAACTGAATCAAAGGCCTTTGATAAATCCACAAAGAGAGGAGCGCAATGTTGCTTTTCATCAAGTGCATTTATGATGTAATTTGCCACTGCCATAGCTGCAGTTGTGGTGCTGTTCCCCGATCTAAAGCCAGACTAAACCCCGCTCAGTATGATGAGCTTTGAGGGCACTATTCTATTAAATTAACACGTTTTTAAAACTGTGAGTTCTGTGAGTCGGTAGAGATTGCATGGGATCTACCTGCCCAGGGTTTGGTCGCATATTACCAGAGATAAACAAAAAACGCATAACAATATATCTCAGTTGCCCAATGCGTGAGGACTTGTTGGAGCCAGCACCATTGTCAATAAAACAAGTCTTTCGACACAGAAAAAAAATAATTCAATAGTTTGAGATTTTGGAAGTATGCCATCAAGTGTATGTCCAATTGCGTTTGAGAGTAGTACAAATTTAATTGTAGAGAGACACTAAGTTCCTGGTGGTATTGACATGTTGTTCAATACCACCGGTGTTCGCAAATTGTAGGGCATAAGGTGATGATAATTCACTCCCCCAATGATAATTCAGCCTATTTAATCCAGAATGCCATTGAGTAAAGAGTAGGCACAGTAACAGATACATAATGCAGTTTTTTTTTCTCTCAATCCAATAACCGCTTCTCCACTCCTAGCCTTCAGTGCACACCTGCGCTAGCATAGCAGGCCTTGCGCGCAGACAGACACTCCTGACACGGCGAGCTCCAACTCCAGAAAGGTGTAGAAAATAAAATAAACGCCTTCTCAATCTGAAATCTTTGAAAAAGTACATTTCGTAAAATAGGGAGTGAGATCTAAACGTAATAGTTGTTATATACAGCATCCACCTTCACATAAAAAGTGTTTGCTTCTGTAAACAGGATCAGGGTCAATAAAACATAAAAACTCTTTAAACTCTGATCTCAAGGATCACACATACAAACGGACAGACTAATTGGCTACCATCTTGGGTTTGAGAGATCCCTCTGCCAGGACGGAGGGGTTTATCATTATCATCATCTGAGAGGAGGGGTTTTGATGGTTCGTCGGAGGGCATAGCGGGATTTCTTAAAAGCTTCTGGATTAGAGTCCCGCTCCTTGAAAGCAGCAGCTCTAGCCTTTAGCTCAGTGCGGATGTTTCCCGTTATCCTTGGCTTCTGGTTGGGGTATGTAGCTACGGTCAATGTGGGGACAACATCATCGATGCACTTATTGATGAAGCCAATGACTGATGTGGTGTACTCCTCAATGCCATCGGAGGAATCCTGGAACATATTCCAGTCTGTGCTAGCAAGACAGTCCTGTAGCTTAGCATCTGCTTTATCTGCCCACTTTTTTATTGATCGAGTCACTGGTGCTTCCTGCTGCTTGTAAGCAGGAATCAAGATAGAATTATGGTCAGATTTGCCAAATGGAGGGTGAAGGAGAGCTTTGTATGTGTCTCTGTGTGTAGAGTAAAGGTGACATGCTGATAGAAATGTGGTTAGACAGATTTAAGTTTCCCTGCATTAAATTCCCCGGCCACTAGGTGTGCCGCATATGGATGAGCGTTTTCCTGTTTGCTTATGGCGGAATACAGCTCATTGAGTGTGGTCTTAGTGCCAGCATCAGTTTGTGGTGGTATGTAGACAGCTACAAAAAAGTAGATAGTGTGGTCTACAGCTTATCATGAGATACTTTACCTCAGACGAGCAAAACCTTGAGACTTCCTTAGATAATGTGCACCAGTTGTTATTTACAAAAATACATAGTCCGCCTCCCCTTGTCTTTACCAAACACCTCTGTTCTATTATGCCGACACAGCGTATAACCAGTCAGCTGTATGTTGATGATGTCGTCGTTCAGCCACGACTCCGTGAAGCATAACATATTCAAGTTTTGAATGTCCCGTTGGTAGTTTAATCGTCCGCGTAGGTCATCGATTTTATTCTCCAAAGATTGCATGTTTGCTGGCAAAATGGAAGGCAGTGGGGTCTTATTCGATTGCCTACGATTTCTCAGAAGGCAGCCCGCCCTCCGGCCCCTTTTTGTTTACCTTCCCTTCACGCAAATTATAGGGATCTGGGCCTGTTTCCGGGAAAGCAGTATGTCATTCACGTCGTGCTTGTCAGACTCGTTAAAGGGAAAAAAGGATTCTGCCAGTTTGTGGTAAGTAATCGCAGTTGTGATGTCCAGAATTTATTTTAAGTCATAAGAGATGGTAGCAGCAACATTATGTACAAAATAAGTCAGAAAATAAGTTGCAAAGAAACAAGCAAAAAAAACACAATTGGATGGGAACACGTTCAACCTTCTTCTCCGGTGTCATCCTGTGAAATTCAAATGTATGTCAATCTCTTTACAGTGTGGGTTCAGCTTTTGTCAGGAGAGAACATTAGAAATAAATGCTTTGGACTAAAGCGATTCTTAGTCAGAGAAATCACATTGTCTGGCACTACTGAGACTATGACGTCTAATATATTAGCAAGTGTCGACTCTAATTCACTCAGCAAAGTCACGTTATATCAGTAACCAAATAGATGTTGATTGGAAATGAAGATGTGGAGCTATGTGTTGATTAACTATTTCTGACAGACTCCCATTAAATCATGTTTATGGACAGACAAATAAATAGGCCAATAGTCAGTGGTTTCATGTATCGACATGTTGAACAATACAATGCCCTCCATAGACGGTCATTGCTATAAGAATAAAAATCATCCCTTTCGGGGGAGTCTTTCTTTAGTCACCTGTAATGTTGGACATGGGCTTGCAGTAAATGCTTAATATAGGTATATTCTGCTCTCCTTGAGATCTGTGGAAGGAGAGAGGGAATGTAGCGGAAGGATTTATTTCTCCGGTCATCATTTATACCGTATGAAGCGTGGGCAGGATCCAGGGCCCTGAAGGAAAGGGCAGAACACAGCTGATATGAGGAAGAAGGTGGGGAATTCAAGCTGACAGTAGAGGCCGTGGGAGAATGAAGGAGTGGAGGATGGGAGACTCTCCTCTCGTTCAGCGGGCTGAGCCGATTTACTGAGTGACTACTGACTTCCACAGGGCCACTGATATTTTGAAAGAGAAAAACAAAGTACTTTAAGCATATGTTTTCGTTTCAGTCTCCTTCATCTCCTCTAACTGAAGCTAATTGTATGGATTTTTTTCTATTGACACAAAAAAGGTCAAATTACAGAGGAGGAACTTCTTGATGCAGTTAAAGCCTTTAAGTCTGGGAAAACTCCTGGGCTGGATGGCATACCAGTTGAGGTATACCAAACCTTTTTTGATATATTCAGAGGACCATTATTAGCATGTTTTAACCACTCCTATGTAAATGGAAGATTATCAAACACACAACAAGGTCTGATTTCATTATTAATGAAACAGGAAACAAGTGGGAAATATAAATATCCAGTCACTTTAAAAAATTGGAAGCCACTTACACTTCAGTGTTGTGATGCAAGAATTCTAGCAAAATCTATAGAATTAAAATCTATAGAATTTAAAAGGTATTGTCGGACATTATTCATTCTAATCTGACAAGTTTTTTACATGGACGATACATTGGACATAATATAAAGCAAGTACTGGAAAATATATAACACTATGAAAAATCTAGGATACCAGACCTGCTATTCATAGCGGAATTTGAAAAGGCTTTGTCACGCCTTGGTCTTAGTGTTTTGTGTTTTCGTTGACTGTTTGGTCAGGCCAGGGTGTGACAGGGGTTTGTTTTGTTGTATTTCGTATTGGGGTTTTGTGGTTATTGGGATTGCGGCTGAGTAGGGGTTTTGTATGGGCTTGGCTGCCTGAGGCGGTTCTCAATCGGGGTCAGGTGATTCTCGTTACAGAATCACCCACCACACACGGACCGAGCAGCGTGTTAACAGGCAGCGACAGCATGAGCAGCGAAGGGAGGACGTTATGGACAGCAGAAGTATGGAGTATACTACGTGGGAAGAAATAGACAGGTGGGCGGTCGACCCAGAGAGAGTGCCGGCGCCCGCCTGGGATTCGCTGGAGCAGTGCGAAGAGGGCTATAGGAGAATGGAGTCGAAGAGAAAGACATGGCAGCGACAGCATGAGCAGGGAAAGGAGGATTAATTATTCGGAGAATGGACATGGGAAGACGTGTTGGATGGCAAAGGTTGTTACACTTGGGAGGAGATACTGGCCGGAAGAGATCGCCTCCCATGGGAACAGGTGGAGGCACTAAGGAGAGCAGAGGCAGCCGGAGATAGGAGTCGACGATACGAGGGAACACGGTTGGCAAGCCCGAAAAGCAGCCCCCAAAAAATATTGGGGGGGAGCTTACAGGGTGTAGGCCATGCCAGGTAGGAGACCTGCGCAAACTCCCTGTGCTTACCGGGGGGCTAGAGAGACCGGGCAGGCACCGTGTTATGCTATGGAGCGCACAGTGTTTCCAGTGCGGTGCATAGCCCGGTGCGATTCATACCAGCCCTTCCTATTGGCCGGGCTAGAGTGGGCATCGAGCCAGGTAAGGTTGGGCAGGCTCGGTGCTCAAGAGCTCCAGTGCGCCTGCATGGTCCGGTCTATCCAGAGCCACCTCCACACACCAGTCCTCCGGTAGCAGCTCCCCCTGTGCGTGTCCTCGCTCCAGTATCACCAGTGCCAGCACCACGCATCAGGCCTACAGTGCGCCTCGCCTCTCCTGTGCTGTCGGAGTCTCCCGCCTGTTCAGCGCTATCAGAGCCTTCCTCCTCTACAGCGCTGCCGGAGCCTCCTGCCTGTTCGGAGCAGCCTGAGCTGTCAGTCTGCATGAAGCAGCCAGAGCTGTCAGTCTGCATGAAGCAGCCAGAGCTGTCAGTCTGCAAAGAGCTGCCAGTCTGCAAGGAGCTGTCAGTCTGCAAGGAGCTGCCAGTCTGCAGGGTGCTGTCAGCCTGCATGGAGCAGTCAGAGTTGTCAGTCTGCATAAAGCAGCCAGAGCTGTCAGTCTGTATGAAGCAGTCAGAGCTGTCAGCCTGCATGGAGCAGTCAGAGCTGTCAGTCTGTATGAAGCTGCCAGAGCTGTCAGTCTGTATGAAGCAGCCTGAGCTGCTCCTTGCAGCTGCCAGTCTGCAAGGAGCTGCTAGTCTGCAAGGAGCTGCCAGTCTGCAAGGTGCTGCCAGCCTGCATGGATCAGTCAGAGCTGTCAGCCTGCATGGAGCTGTCAGAGCTGTCAGTCTGCATAGAGCAGCTAGATCTGCCAGTCAGCCATGATCTTCTAGATCTGCCAGTCAACCAGATTCTTCCAGATCTGCCAGTCAACCAGTCTCTTCCAGATCTGCCAGTCAACCAGAATCTTCCAGATCTGTTAGTCAACCAGAATCTTCCAGATCCGCCAGCCAGCCAGGATCTACCGTAGCCGGCTACCTACCTGAGCTTCATCTCAGTACTGGGCTTCCTCTCAGTACTGGGCTTGCTCTCAGTACTGGGCTTTCTTTCAGTACTGGGCTTCCCCTCAGTTCCGGGCTGCCCCTCAGTCCCGAGCTGCCCCTCAGTCCCGAGCTGCCCCTCAGTCCCGAGCTGCCCCTCAGTCCCGAGCTGCCCCTCAGTCCCGAGCTGCCCCTCAGTCCCGAGCTGCCCCTCAGTCCTGAGCTGCCCCTCAGTCCCGAGCTGCCCCTCAGTCCCGAGCTTCCCCTCAGTCCCGAGCTGCCTCAGTCCCGAGCTGCCCCTCAGTCCCGAGCTGCCCCTCAGTCCCGAGCTGCCCCTCAGTCCCGAGCTTCCCCTCAGTCCCGAGCTGCCTCAGTCCCGAGCTGCCCCTCAGTCCCGAGCTGCCCCTCAGTCACGAGCTGCTCCTCAGTTCAGTGGGATTCTGGGTGAGGACTATTAGGCCATGGTCGGCGGCGAGGGTGGATTATCCCAGGACGCGAAGACGAGGAACTATGACTTTAATGGAGTGGGGTCCACGTCCCGAGCCGGAACCGGCACCATGGACAGACGCCCACCCGGACCCTCCCTATGGTTTTGAGGTGCGTCCGGGAGTCCGCACCTTAGGGGGGGGTTCTGTCACGCCTTGGTCTTAGTGTTTTGTGTTTTCGTTGATTGTTTGGTCAGGCCAGGGTGTGACAGGGATTTGTTTTGTTGTATTTCGTATTGGGGTTTTGTGGTTATTGGGATTGCGGCTGAGTAGGGGTGTTGTATGGGCTTTGCTGCCTGAGGCGGTTCTCAATCGGGGTCAGGTGATTCTCGTTGTCTCTGATTGGGAACCGTATTTGGGTAGCCTGGGTTTCGCTTTGTATTTCGTGGGTGATTGTTCCTGTCTCTGTGTAGTGTTCACCAGATAGGCTGTATAGGTTTCACGTTCCGTTTGTTGTTTTTGTATTTATTAGATATTTCATGTATCGTTCCGTTTTTCTTCATTAAAGACATGAGTAACCACCACGCTGCATTTCGGTCCGACTCTCTTTCTACAAACGAAGAACGCCGTTACAGGCTTTTGATAAAGTATGACTGGAGTTTATTTATAAATGCCTGGAACATTTCAATATTTGAGAATCTCTTATAAAATGGGTTAAAATAATGTATAGTAACCCTAGGTGTAAAATAGTCAATAATGGCTACTTCTCATAAAGTTTTAAACTGTCAAAAGGAGTGAAACAAGGTTGTCCAAAATCGCCATGTTTATTTATTATGGCCATCGAAATGTTAGCTATTAAAATCCGATCAAACAATAATATCAAGGGATTAGAAATACAGGGCTTAATAACAAAGGTGTCATTGTACGCTGATGATTCATGTTTTCAGATTATGATCAGATTAATATTGCCATTGAGAAAATTCAAAACAAAACGAGACATGACCTTTTTCAAGGTCAGTCTCGCAAAAAGACGCATTCTTGTGTTCTAACTACCCGCTATTCAAAGCGTTCTGAACAAATTAAGGGAATCGTTCACAAACATTGGCACATTCTAAAATCCGATCAAAGTCTCGGTAATGTGTTTTCGGACCTTCCCGTGGTCGTATTCTCGTGGGGCAGAAATCTCAGAGATCAATTGGTACACTCTAATTTACAACCCCAAGATATTCCTGAACAACGTCTATTTGCGCCCCTACTGGATGGAAATTACAAATGTAATGGCTGTGCTCAATGCAATGGCACTTATAAATGTAGATCCTTCAAACACCCACAAACAGGGAAATCGATCCCAATCAAAGGTGTTATTACGTGCTCCACTAAGGCAGTTATTTATCTTATAACTTGCCCTTGTGGTAAAAATTATGTGGGTAAAACAAAGCGCAAATTAAAAGTACGTATCTCAGAGCATCGTAGCACCATTAGGTGTAAAAACTTTATTTACCCAGTTGCGGCTCACTTCTTGGAGGCAGGCCACTCGATTTCGTCTCTGCATTATATTGGCATCGAACATGTCACTCTCCCTAGGAGAGGGGGTGACCTTGATAATTTATTGTTAAAACGAGAGGCTGCCTGGATCTTTAACTTAAAGACCCTTGCTCCCTTCGGTCTCAACGTAGACTTTGATCTGAAGCCATTCTTGTGATTATTGTGACTGTGCCATTGTAATTGTTTGTAAGCTCGTGTAGTCGAAAATGAATTTATGATCTTATTGCTATCCATTTGCTGTTTGTATGCTGTTCTTTGTATGCCATTTTAATATTTGATAATTAACCAATGATATTAGGCCACTCTTGGCCATGATTACAGACACCTGTGTCTTTTGACACCATGTAAACGAGTCATCCCGCAGTGTTTGTGATTATATCCTGATGAAGACAGCTTGGCTGTCGAAATGTTTGTAATTACATTTTTGCATCTGAGCTTCTAGAGTGTGATGCTCTCTTTTATTTTCAAGTTCTTTTAAATCCACAACTTGGATCCCTCAACAGCCCCAAAGAGGAGCTAGATAATTGTCTAACCTCTGGATTACAACCAAATTATGATAAGTTTACTATATTACATATTGGATCACTAAAAAAAATACTGCTTTGACTTACCATGTAATAAAATGGTCTGACGGGGATGTGGACATACTCGGTATACAAATCCCGAAAGAAAGAAATGATCTCACTCCAATAAATGTTAATAGAAAGTTTGCAAAAATAGATAAGATCTTGCTACCATGGAAAGGAAATTCCTGTCTATTTGTGGGGAAAAAATCACCCTGATTGACTCTTTAATCATATTTCACCTAGCAAACAATCTTTTGAATTACATGAGAAATAAATATTCAATTTTATTTGGAATGGCGAGCCAGACAAACGGGCCTATTTACAGTGGGGCAAAACAGTATTTAGTCAGCCACCAATTGTGCAAGTTCTCCCACTTAAAAAGATGAGAGAGGCCTGTAATTTTCATCATAGGTACACTTCGAGCAGCTTGGTTTGAAGAAATCAACTGTGGGAGCAATTATTAGGAAATGGAAGACATACAAGACCAAAGATAATCTCCCTCGATCTGGGGCTGCATGCAAGATCTCACCCCGTGGGGTCAAAATGATCACAAGAACGGTGAGCAAAAATCCCAGAACCACACGGGGGGACCTAGTGAATGACCTGAAGAGAGCTGGGACCAAAGTAACAAAGCCTACCATCAGTAACACACTACACCGCCAGGGACTCAAATCCTGCAGTGCCAGATGTGTCCCCCTGCCAGTACATGTCCAGGCCCGTCTGAAGTTTGCTAGAGAGCATTTGGATGATCCAGAAGAAGATTGGGAGAATGTCATATGGTCAGATGAAACCAAAATAGAGCTTTTTGGTAAAAACTTAACTCGTTTGGAGGACAAAGAATGCTGAGTTGCATCCAAAGAACTCCATACCTACCGTGAAGCATGGGGGTGGAAACATCATGCTTTGGGGCTGTGTTTCTGCAAAGGTACCAGGACGACTGATCCGTGTAAAGGAGTGGCCTAGCCAGTCTCCAGATCTCAACCCCATAGAAAATCTTTGGTGACACCTGGAGTGAGTTGAAAGTCCGTGTAGCCCAGCAACGGCCCCAAAACATCACTGTTCTAGAGGAGATCTGCATGGAGGAATGGGACAAAATACCAGCAACAGTGTGTGAAAACCTTGTGAAGACTTACAGAAAACGTTTGACCTATTATGTCATTGCCGACAAAGGGTATATAACAAAGTATTGAGATAAGCTTTTGTTATTGACCAAATACTTATTTTCCACCATAATTTGCAAATAAATTCATAAAAAATCCTATAATGTGATTTTCTAGATTTTTTTTCACAAATTTTATATGTCATAGTTGAAGTGTACCTATGATGAAAATGACAGGCTTCTCTCATCCTTTTAAGTGGGAGAACTTGCACAATTTGTGGCTGACTAAATACTTTTTTGCCCCACTGTATATAATGACTATGAATTCAGAGAGCAGAAATGATAAAATATTAAAGCATTAGACTTTTTACTAAAGGCTTCAGTCATACAAAAGTTATACTTAAATCCAAATTGGTTCTCTAGCAAATTAGTAAGAATGTCTCACCCTATGTTCAAGAAAGGCCTTTTTCCCTTTATTCAGATTACAACCTCTCCCTTTCAGTTACTTGAAAAGGAAATCATCTCCCAAATATTGCTATTTTTAAAACATGCCTTAGAAAGTTGGTTGCAATTGTAACGGCGTTCTTCGTTTGTTGAAAGAGAGTCGGACCGAAATGCAGCGTGGTGGTTACTCATGTCTTTAATGAATGTAATGACGATACATGAAAATAACGTAATATACAAAAACAACAAAACGGAACGTGAAACCTAATTACAGCCTATCTGGTGAACACTACACAGAGACAGGAACAATCACCCACGAAATACACAGTGAACCCCGGCTACCTAAATACGGTTCCCAATCAGAGACAACGAGAATCACCTCAGGCAGCCAAGCCTATGCAACACCCCTACTCAGCCGCAATCCCAATAACTACAAAACCCCAATACGAAATACCACAAAATAAACCCATGTCACACCCTGGCCTGACCAAATATATTACGAAACACAAAACACTATGACCAAGGCGTGACAGCAATTTCAATTTAATCCACCTGAAAAGACAGACAGCAAAAATTGTGGTTAAACTCAAATATACTGATTTAGGAAAAATAAATACATATATATATATATATATATAATGTTTAAAAAAGGTATAATCTTCGTAAATGATATCATAAATACGACTGGTGGAGTTTTGACATACATTCAGCTAACTAAAACATATGGAAATGTCTGCTCAACCCCAAATTACAACCAACTAATTGCAGCATTACCGCAAAAATGGAAGAGGAAAGTGGAAGGGGGAAAAAGTCCCTGCATTAAATACCATAATTGTTTAAAGAAAATCGTGATAAATAAAAAAGTATATCAGTTTCATTTAAGGACCAAAAAATTTACAGTGCCATATAGATTTCAAAATGGTTGGGAAGTATAGTTTATGAACTGATACACAAAACGTATAATTGTTCTATTAAAAATGTTTTATACAGAACACAATACTAATGTTTTAATTTAGGAAGAGTTCAGAAATCAATATTTGGTGGAATAACCCTGAATTTCAATCACCGCTGTCATGCGTCTTGGCATGCTCTCCACTAGTCATTCACATTGATGTTGGGTGACTTTATGCCAATCCTGGCACAAAAATTCAAGCAGCTGATCTTTGTTTGATGGCTTGTGACCATCCATCTTCCTCTTGATCACATTCCAGAGGTTTTCAATGTGGTTCAGGTGTGGAGATTGGGCTGGCCATGACAGGGTCTTGATCTGGTGGTCCTCCAAACATATTTATTGACCTGGCTGTGTGGCATGGAGCATTGTCCTGCTGGAAAAACCAATCCTTCGAGTTGGGGAGCATTGTCAGAGCAGAAGGAAGCAAGTTTTCTTCCAGGACAACCTTGTACGTGGCTTGATTCATACGTCCTTCACAAAGACACATCTTCCCGATTCCAGCCTTGCTGAAGCACCCCCAGATCATCACCGATCCTCCACAAAATGTCACAGTGGGTGCGAGACACTGTGGCTTGTAGGACTCTCCAGGTCTCGCACCCACTATGAAATATGACCAGTTGTCATGTTCTGCAAATAAATGTTCTAAATTACAATATTTTTATTTGGAATTTGGGATAAATATTGTAAGAAGTTTATAGAATGAAACAAAAATGTAAATTTTACCCAAACACATACCTATATATAGTAAAACCAGAGAAACTGATCATTTTGTAGTGGTCTCTTAAGTTTTTACAAAGCTGTATATGGGGGATACAACCTTCCCAGATACCTATCACGTTTCAGGTAAGACCCATATAGAGACAGTGTTGAAGTAACAAAAGTTTATTACTAGTACAGGGACAGGCAAAACAACAGGTCAATGGCAAGCAGGGGTCAGTAATCCAGATAGGGTGCAAAAGGTCCAGAACGGCAGGCAGTCTCAGGGTCATAGCATGCATGGGTCAATAATCCAGTGCGGTTTGGTAAGGTCCAGAACAGCAGGCAGGCTCAGGGTCAGGGCAGGCAGAATGGTCAAAACGGGGCTAAACAAAAAAAAACGGAACTATAACAGACAGGAGCAAGGGGAAAACCGCTGGTAGGTTTCACGAAACAAAACGAACTGGCAACAGACAAACAGAGAACACAGGTATAAATACCCTGGAGATAATGGGGAAGATTGGCGACACCTGGAGGGGGGTGGAGACAAGCACAAAGACAGGTGAAACAGATCAGGGTGTGACAGATACATTCTCCCTTGACACTGTCTGTCTGAGTGGAGGGAGACCGAGGCAGATATCTGTGCAGGGTCTAAGTACTCTCTGCCTTTCTTAATGAAGGAATTCCAGACCTTTGTCATGGTTGAAAAAGCTGGTTGTATAGACCCCTTTCTGTGTTTGCAAACATTGCCGCACGAGGGCGATGCGCGAATGTTTGTGACAGAACACGGGGCAGTTCTTTTTGAACGGCAGCCAAAAAAAAGTCTCTATTTACATGTTGCTTATGAGTGCATTTCACGCTAAGTTTGGATTATAATTGGATATTAAGGCTCGTGTATGAATGTCCTGTTTAATATAATGTTTGTGTCATCATCTAAAATCGCCTGGTGGATTACACTTAATGGCTCTTTGGCTAGCTTTTGCTATAGTAAATGTTGTTACAGCAAACGTTGTCAGCCCATGTCAATGAATGTTAGCGTTCTAGCTAACAACTGATGATCCAAAATGGTTATTTTGCAAAGACCACAACAAAATATAATCTTAGCGACTGTTCAAGTAATAATCCAAACATTGTTGTAAGCATTTGAAAACCCCCAAAAGTTGATTTTGTCGTCAAAACATACGGGAACAGATGGTGATGGCTTTCTTACTGCAAACAAAAGTCGCTCTCATCTGAGCATGACTTTAAGTGTGTTGTGTTCTGAAAAGGGACCTGTAGGTCATTGTACCCCTTCTATGGGTTGTATTTTTCAAAATAGCCTGGAGATTGTGGAGACACTCAGAGAGTGTAGGACAATGTGACAATCAGGAAGCGAGGTGCTTAGATTTGTCTTTTATCCCAAGCCATTGTTTAAATGACAGTCAGAGACGCGTTGACACGTTGATAAATGAGCACGTCTAAAAAGCAAATGAGGTGCAGGACACATATCTAAATGAAGGTCATTTGTTAAGGCAGCATAAGGCGTAAGCTATAATTGCGTCTGTGCACCGATGTTTAATAACATGAATATTAAGATGGGACCTTATCTTAACTAACTTCAAGCCCAGTCGTCCCTGGTTATATATAAGATTAAACTCTATGCAAATAGGGAATGTAACGTTTTGATGAAAATAAACAAACTGATTGATAGGCATTAACCTTAAAAAAGGTTTCCTTCCCAGACTTTTTGCATACAATTGCAACTCTCAGTTCAGTCTTTTCTTTGAGTGAAAGGGTCCGCCAAAAATATGTTGCAAGAATAATCTATTTGGCTTTAATATTTTGCACAGGATGGCATTTTCCAAAAACATTGAATTGCTGTTGGTGATATTTAGTAGAGGCACGTATAAACATTCTTACTGTATACACTGTGAGACATTTGTCCTTTAAGAAGCCTGATCTGCAGGAGGAACATGATCTTGTAATGGCTGGAGCACACTGAGACACAATGTCTGTCCTCGGAAAGGGATTTAGTGGCCAGGGTCACAATCCTACTGTCGCCATGTCCTCTCCACTGGTCTCTCACGACATCTGAAACTTTTTTGTATCATCCTCAGAGATTTGGATCTACGTGCACTATGGACCCTCTGGGACAAAATGCATTCTTCAAACAGAACTAATGAAGATGCATTACGGAACAGACCATCTTACTGGAAAATGTGTTCATTCTCGGAGAGTCAAGTGGCAATGTTATCCTCTCATTTCTTGCAAGTGATTATTGACCATTGTTTAAGTACATTTTTAAATAGGGCATCGTGACACATGATCGAAAAGTATTAAATGGTTAATCCAACTTAAACTAAGCTCAGGGAATGTGATACAAGCTCTCAATTTGCATGTGCATAACAGTACAGCAATAGTCAATAATGAATTTTGGCTCCGTAGAGGTTTCCTTTTCAGACATCCGACATCTTTTCAGATTCTAGCTGTACAACTCCCTCTGTCTCTTAGGCAGGTATGTTTTTGATTTGTTAGATGACACAGGTGAAGGGTTTGAAATGAGAAACGCGTTGGCCCTCAGACACGGGTGAATAAAGCAGAGAGAATTTGCTGGGTCAGTGGAGCAGGGAAACGACGTCTGACGGCTCACCTCTCTTAACCCTTGTGATGGATGGGATCTCTTACGGCACTTAACTGGTTTTGAACAAGTGAGTTGAGTTCTATTGTTATACAAGCTCAGTAACAGTGTTGGTAATCACTCAGTAATCACCTCATTAGTGTGACTGTGTTGATTTGGCTATGTTGCGAGGCATTCAAAAACAGTCCACAGATAGAAACATCCGTTTATTTGCCTAATTAGAATATTTTTCAGCATCACGTCCTTTTAGCTTATTATTGTCCGACATTTATCCAGCGCCGCCACAATGTACAGTCTGACTGTGGCCTCTTTGTAAGGTTGTCTGCTTGTTCAGATCTGATGGCGTCTCGGCTTCGTTTATCATACTGATTGATTGAATGTGACTGTGAAACCACAGACAGTATTTGCTCCCCATAGTTTGCCTGACCACCTCAGATTCTAATTGTGCCATGGCCTTACCAGAGGAATATCAAGAGAACATTGCGATCTAAAATTAGGCATTCACAGGATGCCTGAGCTCGGCACAAATTTTGTCCCGGCATTCTTGTGTTTCATATTCCATTACTGGCATATTGAATTTGAACAACATTTAAACCTAAAATGGCGTTTAAATACTTCATGTATGTCATTTAGAGAGTTATTTGTATTTTATACAGAGGGTTTAAAGATAAGGTTTTCGTGTATGAACAAAAACGTGATTGTGGCATGTCTTATAATGCATATTCTGTAGCTCAGTTGGTAGAGCATGGCGCTTGTAACGCCAGGGTAGTGGGTTCGATTCCCGGGACCACCCATACGTAGAATGTATGCACACATAACTGTAAGTCGCTTTGGATAAAAGCGTCTGCTAAATGGCATATATTATTATTATTATATTACCTTCAACACAATGCATTACAGTACATGCAGGCTATAAGTAGCGTTACTACATGTTTGTAATACACGATTTATGATAGCCTACCCCTTAATCCTTTTGCTGAACTGTTCAGATGCATCAAAGATCCCAGCCATGAGACCAGCTATAAACTGACGAAACATGACTATATAGATAAGATGTAATGTAGAATGGCTTTCCGTTTCAGCCCAGCTCACATTTCTCCAAGCTATTAGTGAACAATCTTGTCTCTCAATTGCCTCAATCTTGAGCAATCAGGCACCAGAAGGGTACAAGTCTAGCTGATGATGGCTAGCTACATTTCTAATGACAAAGAAAATGAACAGAGAGCGACAGAGGATATGTTCCAAATGACACCCTATTCCCTATATAGTGCACTACTTTTGATCATAGCCCTATTGGCCCTGGTCAAAAAAAAAAATTCTGAACCATGTACATAGGATGGATCATGGAGAGTATCACACTAATCTCTACAGTGGAGCAAAAGTATCATGGATGGACATGTCACTTTATGACAGGTCTTCTGTCATGTTTACAACTGTAATGGAGGTGGTTTGTCGATCTACACTAGCATTATGGGTAGCCTTGACTGAGTAGACTGAGACCTTGAAGACTTCTGTTAGCTCCCTGAGGGTTTAGCTCCCTGACGGTTCCCCTTCGATCATACAACAACCACATTATTGTAAAATAACATGTTACTGC